>NC_056728.1:1254228860-1254238860 GCF_019279795.1 Protopterus annectens
AAAACCAAAAGTGTGAAAATTGTTGGGGGGAAAGGGCAGGTGACATCAGCTCCGAACTTTCATAAGGGTCAACGGCTTGGTTCGAGATCTGCAGGAGTATTCAACGAATAAGTAAGATGCTCAGAAAGGCTGTGGGGTAAATATCAACAGCCCCATTTTTCCGAGGGAAATTACAGCGATTATATGAAGCAGGGAGCAAGACCGAAGAAGTCAAGAAACAAGTATTGAGCTGTAGCTTAAGTTGCGGCAACGATGAAGCTGTTGGCACTAAAGTAAGTGATTTGATAAACATATATTCACAAATAGCCCCAAATGGCAATGGTTCATTATGTAAAGTTGACCATAGCCATGAGACAGGTGTTAAAACTAAAGGTAATATGGGCGAAGATGCTCCAATGTCTTCGTTAGTGCCTACTATTGAAGTAAGCAAAGACGTTTTAAATAACATCGGAGACTCCGGGGGTGTTGCGAGTGTATTGAATCCAGCTCTAGTACCTAGGGCTCCCGTTGTAAATAAATTTTTGATAAAACGTGATGGTATTCACGATTTAAGGCCTGCTGATAACAGAGCTTATGTTAAAGATGAGACACTGGGTCAAAATAGTCCCAGTGTAGGGAATGGTGATGTCGATCTAAATGCTTCGGTTTTAACATTGGGTTAGTTGAACATGAGACTGCCAATGAACATTTGGACTGTGCCATTGATTTACTAGAGAATGATAGTAATTTTAGTATTAATAATGTGTGCGCTGGTGCTCTTGGTGCTCAAAAGACTGAATTGTTATATGATTTAAGTGTGGGGACATATGTTAGTGATGCAGACCGGGAAAACAATCTGATGATTCAAGTTGATGGTACATTTTTAGAAAATGCTATAGCCAATTCAGATGCAGTTGATGGTGGGGAGTGTAGAACTGATTATAACATCCAGAATTCTAATAGTAGTGATGATAATGATGGTTGTGTAGTTATACATAGTAGTATGAGGTATTTAAAAAATTTTAATTATTCCACCAAAGTGGTAGGAGTGGACCATGCTAATTTTTTAGCTAAAGGGTTCACTTTTGTGCCCTCTAGAAAAGGAAAATTAGCGGACATATTAATTGATTTGAAGTGTTTCACTAGGAAGGTGAACTTAAAAATTTGGTTTAATGGCTGATCCTATTGTGGAGAGGCAGGTAGTTTTTTTTTTTTTAAATCTAATATATTCAACCCACCATTGAATAATGTGTTACGCCTTTATGAAAATATGTGTGAAAAAGAAATTGGAGAACTATTTAAGCACCAACAACACATGTATTCTAAAAATGTAACTAGAGATGAAAAGCTGCTGCAGGAATTTATTAATGAGAAAACAAATATGTATTATGAAGCCCGATAAGGGAAGTGGGGTAGTGTTAATGAATATTGGAGAGTATTTGGATAAAATGAATTCATTATTAATTGACGATACCTATCAGGAGAGCTCTTTGAATGAAATCCATATAGCTTATCGGAAAATTGATTTAACGTTGGAAGATATGGTACTTCAAGGTCAGATTACTTTAGATGAGTTTGATTACCTTAGAAATGATTACCTCATGGTACCTAATATTTTTGGTGTTCCAAAAATCCATAAAGGTTTAGCTAGGCTGAAATTTTGCCCTATAGTGGATGGGCATAGGTCAAAAACATGTTATCCGAGTACGTTTCTGGACAGTATTATGCAAAAAGGTTTAAAGCAATTCTCATATATAACCAAGGATTCTTGGAATTTTTTTGAAGAATTGGATAAGTTTAAAATAATACCAGGATTGTTCATGGTTACTATTGATGTGGGTAAATCTTTTTTTCATTATTCCTCATGAGGTGGGTATTCAATGGTTGGATAAACAGTTACAAAAACAGGATTATATGACCAAGATGCCATTAATAAAATTACCACCTTGATGGATATGGTGTTACAGAACTACTACATTCATTTTGAGGGCCAGTATTTTAAACAACTGACTGGAGCAGCCATGGGCGCCTCTTGTGCTCCCGTGTTTGCTAATTTGATCGTCATACTGGGAGCAGGAATATTTAATGAAGAGTGAGCATTGGGATAATGTTATGCATTATACAAGATTCTTGGATGACCTGTTTTTTATTATGGAAGGGAGCTGAAAGTCAGCTTAAAGAATGTTTGAGTTTTATTAATAACACCGGTGAGCTTTTGCAGTTTACTTATCACTACAGTAATGAAAAAAAATCTCATATTTGGATGTTGATTTAACACTCGATAATCATAGTAGTAAATTATATTCTAAAATTTATCATAAACCCACCTTTTCTAACTCATATTTGGAGTGTAATAGCTGGCATCCTGAGTACCAGAAAAAGTCTATTGTGAAAGGTCAATTGGTTAGGGCGGCCAGGATGGTCAGCCTTGATAGTGAGTTTTTGGAAGAAGTTTATGTTATTAATGGTATGCCCTCTAAAAGAGGTTGTCCATTGGAATTCTTGGAAAGAATAGTTGAAGAGGTGGCAAAGAAGCATATGGAGGGGTGTATAAACCCATATCAAGAGGCTCCCCTAAAAGGTGTGTAGGGGAGCAGATTGATGAGGGTAGCAGCACAGTGGAAAATGTGAGCAGGACAAATTCCCCTAATGATTATGCTTTGAGTTTTATCACCACTTTTAATTTGAATGCTAGTTTGGTATCCCAAGTAATTCTTAAAAATTGGGATATTTTAAATTTTGATACAACAATTGGACAAAAAGTAGGAAATGTCCCCAAAAAAATTGTATTTAGGAGAGAGAGATCCATGAAAAATCTATTTGAATTAAACCTGGGGTCAATGGGTGGCTGTTCAAATAAAGGTGTAACTGGTGTAGTTATATTATGGAGACCAAGAAAAAAAAAATCAAAATTAATGGCTTTAATTTTTATATCAATGGACATTATAATTGTTGTAGTTCAAATATAGTCTACTTGGCTAAGTGTCAAAATTGTGTTGCATTTTATATAGGGAAACTAGTAGATTTTTAAGAATAGAATTAGTGAACATATCTACGACATTAAAAAAGCCAAGGTCACCAATGCTCTTTATAGATGTATTAAGGACAATAGAGACCATAGTTTTAAATTTTTGTTATGTAAGGATCCCCAGGGGAGAGTGATTGATCTGCACTTGGATTATAGTGAATTAAAGTGGCAGTTAAAATTGGATGCAACTAGGTTTCCAGAGCTTAATGAAGCTACCAACATAGCTTGTATTTTAAAGCTAAAACAAATCAAGGGCTGACTGGTGTACATCAGTTGTATCATTTGTGTATTATTTGCATATTATTGTGTGTAATTTTTCACAGTTTTTATGGTTTTACATATGTATTGGTATTTAATGTTTTGTATAATGTGTACATATAAGTAACACATGTATTTTGTAGTACTTTTAACATTTGACCATTTTAACAGTATTTTTAAATGTTTATTATGTGTTTTTACTTTAAGGGGGAATGACCTTTCATTAATTAAGGTGTAGTTGATTAATAATGGGTATATAAGGGCTGGTTATTTTGAATGTTGGTTGTTCTGAGTAAGTCCCTACAGGGGAAGAAAGCGCTTAACTTTTCATTAGTCTTGGATTGTTGGCTGGTCTCTGTGTGCTGATTGAACATATTTACAGGTGTGCCGTCCTACTTTTTGTGCTCCTGAAAGGAGGCCTGCCTGTCCACCTCTGGAGGCAGTCGGGGGAGACTATCACTGTACCCAGAAACCTGGCTAAATTTGACTCAAGACAAATGGGTGCAGTCCATTATATCCAGGGGATACAACATTCCTTTTCACTGTCCACCTCATCTGCCAAAGTTTATCTTGGACATTCCACCCGGTCAAAGGGATCAAGCAACACTAGAAATCCAAACGATGCTAGAAAAAAAAAGTAATCCAAGAAGTTCCCGCAGACCAACTAGAATCCAAAATTTACTCAAGGTTCTTTTTAGTTCCAGAAAAGACAGGAGACTGGAGACCCATATTGGATCTCAGCAGACAAAACAAGTTGGTGAAAAAGTCAAAGTTCTGGATGGTAATGTTGCAGTCTATACTCCCATTTCTGGGAAGAGACAATTGGATGTGCTCGTTAGATCTTCAGGATGCGTGCTACCACATAAAGATGGACAGGCGCGCAAAAAGATTTCTACGCTTCTGGCTTGGGAGCAAGTCATTACCAGTTCAGTGCTCTGCCCTTTGGACTCACCACAGCCCCCAGGGTGTTTACCAAATGTATGGCAGTAGTCACGGCTCATCTGAGACGTCAGGGATTCCAGGTGTTTCCATACTTAGACAACTGGCTCCTAACTGCCACCACCAAGCAGCTACTAATCAAAGCAAGAGACTACACCATCCATCTCTTCTCAAAACTATACATTACAATAAATGCAGAAAAGTCTGCCTTGTTACCATCACAGCGTATTACATTCATTGGCACAGATTTAAATACAAACGACATGTTGGCAAAGCTACCTCAAGAAAGGATCCATACATTACGCAGTCAAGTGCTTATCTTACTAAACAAGAAAAGGGTACAGGCAAAATTTGTCCTCAAAGTCCTAGACTCTATGGCAGCGACGATCACACTACTTCCCATGGCACGACTTCACATGCGAATATTGCAGTGGCTACTCTTCACTCAGTGGTCCGTACAGGAGTTACTCTTGTCTCATGAGATCCTCATAACACAGTCCTTCAAAAAGGACCTACTTTGGTGAGTACAGTCCACTTGGGTAACAATGGGCAGAGCATTTGTACTTCCCCAGCCTGTCGCTGCAGTAACCACAGATGCGTCCCAGATAGGGGGAGCATTATCTGGGACAGACGGTCCAAGGTGTTTGGAAAGATCATGAGTACCATTTGCATATCAATGTCCTAGAGAATGAGGATGGTGCTTCTGGCATTGCAAGCATTTCAAAACTCTTCCCACAGCGACTATTGCAATTCAGACAGACAATGTCAGTGGTATGGTACATCAACAAATAGGGGAACCAGATCCTACGCCCTATGTCGAGAGGCCCAGAGAGTTTGGCAATGGGCAATGTCTTCTCAACGCTTTCTGACAGCAACACATATCCCAGGGAAATCCAGCGTTATAGCAGGCAGGCTAAGCAGAGCTATTCTCATGCCTCATGAGTGGTCCCTCATTCAGGAAGTTGCAAATCAATTTTTTTGCAAATGGGAGAGCCTTGCTGCGACCTTTTTGCCACTCCCTTCAATACCAAATGCAGCAGCTACTTTGCCCTAATCTCCCCTTCGGGAGAGTCACCGAGGGATGCATTGGTTCACAATTGGTCCCTGGGACTTTATGCTTTCCCCCCTTTCCCTTGATTCCAAAGGTTATCCAGAAAGCAAAGTTGTTGAGTCGCAGGTTAATTCTCATTGCGCCATACTGGCCTCGTCAGATTTGTTTCCCCCTTCTTTGGCCTCCCCTTCAGGAGGACCCATGGATCCTGGACCCAGTGCCGGATCTTCTGACGCATCAGTCAGGAATGTTCCATCCTGCCCTCCACACCTTCAAGCTGACAGCTTGGCTTTTCCACTTCCGATCTTAGCCAAGCTTCCAGAATTATCCCCTGCAGTTTGTCACATTCTTGTCTCCTCGCACAAGCAGACGACTAGGAAACTTTATCCAAGCAAATGAAAGAGATTTTCTTGTTGGGCTAACAAAAAACATATAGATCCCTTTACAGCATCTATACCTGGAATTTTTGACAGAAACTTTTAATAAAGGAGCAGCGCCAGTCACTCTTAGAGTTCATTTAGCTGCTATTTCCAATTACCATATGGGAGAATCGGGATCTAGTCTAATGTCCCACAGACTATGCAAAGCTTTCCTCACGGGTACTTTTCTGTTAAGACCACCCTTCAGAGAACCTCTTCCTCCTTGGGAGCTCAATCTAGTATTATCATCTTTGATCCGGCCTCCTTTCAAACCAGCATCATCTTGTTCATTGAAGTTTTTATCTTGGAAAACACTCTTCCTGACAGCAGTTACTTCAGCCAGGAGAGTATCAGAGTTGCAAGCCTTGTCTATCCGTCCACCTTATTTGACCTTCCACAAAGATAGTTTCCCTCAGAACAAATCCTTCCTTCTTACCGAAAGTTTGTTTTCAAGCAAATTTAAACCAAAATATAGAATTGCCAGTGTTTTTGCATACGTATGGCAACAAGGCAGAGTATAAACTCCACCAACTGGATGTGCATAGACAGTTACATTTTTTACTTGCATAGGACCAAAGAATTCAGAAAATCAGACCAATTGTTTGTCTCCTATTCAGAAAATAAAAAAGGTTTGGCAGTCTCAAAAGTTGCCCTGTCAAAATGGCTTACTGAGACCATCACATATGTCTATGATTCCCACAATAAGAACCACCAGGGAAAATCAAAGTGCATTCAACTAGAGCGGTATCTACCTCCATTGCCTTTCAAGCCAGACTTCCATTGGACTCTATTTGTGCTGCCGCTACAAGGGTTAACCTTTATTACTCATTACAAAGTAGATGTGGGCTCCCGGAACAGGGCATCCTTTGGTTCCACTGTCCTGAAGAGTTTATTCCCTTGAGCCACCCAAGAAAAAGGTGCTGGAGACTCTGTCCCAACCAGCAAGAATGAAGGTGAGATGGGACAACATAACATAAAGAAGTTATGTGCTCACCATAACGTTCCATGTTTGTTGTCCAGTATGTTGCCTTCAGTCTTGCGTCCCTCATTTCTCAAATATTGGCAGATAAGGTCTGATTCCCTTTTTGCCCTTTCTTGTTAATTTTATGGCAATATTTATTTATTTCCAGTTTGATGACCGGGGAGGTCCACTGGGTTCAGGGAGCCCGTTTTCAGTAGAGGCCTGGGGAGAAAAGCTCCGCATTACACAGTTAAAAGCTGAGCATTACATATTTTCGTTCCAGATGCAATCATGTAATAGAGAAATAGGCATAAATTTTTTGGTTACATAGTACAATTATGTTATTTACAGTATGTGCAATTATATTAGGTTAGCTTGAACTCAGAGTTAGTCAGGAGTTTAAGGGGTGGAATGATTATTAGGCGGGGGGGGGTGCAGTTGCATTTCCTGTTAGAGGAAAGATAGGAATGTAGCTGAGTTTTAAAGTTTCAAAGTTTTCACAAGTCCTTAGAGAGGAAGGAAGAGAATTCCATTTTTAACTAAGGAAAAGGATAGCAGAAGCTGACCAGCAGGATGATTGGGTTTGCAGACAGTGATTAGGTTTTGGTGAGTAGATCTGAGAGCTCTGTGAGGGGTGTAAGGATGTTGGTCAGTGCAGGACACTTAGTAGGTTGAAAAATTAGTCTGTGGGCTGTAGTGATTTGGAGATAATCCAGATGGTTGGAGAGTTCAAGCCAGTTTAACAAATGAAGGGAAATACAATGATGGGAGGAGAATTTGGCTTTGGTTGCAAATTTGGAAATCATCTTATAACAGACTTCCAATTTGGAGGAGAGAGAGGCAGATAAGTTTTAGTAGAGGAGCGCCATACATTAGTGAGGGGAGTAGATAGGTAGTGGCGAGAGTTTGTCTGGTGCAAGGCGAAAGTGGATGTTTCTGTACAGCATACCAAGTTTTATATGGGTTTTCTTAATGTTTTGCTGGATGTGAGTATCAAATTTTAGATGTTCATCAATAGTAGCTCTAAGTAGTTTGGTGAAGGGAACAACCTCTATAGTAGAGTTGTTTTGGCTAATAATTTGGAATGAGTTTTTATCAAGACCGGGGAGCTTTTGAGGGAGAGAATAGAAGTATTTTGAATTTGTTGGCATTTAGCGAGAGGTGGTTTTGGATCATCCAATTTTCAGTGGTGGAGAAAGCTGTTTGGGTCACTGTTTGGAGCTCTGGGAGGCTAGAGGTGCAGCAGATTAAAGTAGAATCGTTTGCATATTGTACAATTTTGGTGTTGGGTAAGGCTTTGTGAAAGTCGTTAATAAAGATGTTTAATAGCATTGGACCGAGTATGGATCCCTGAGGTACACCAGTGGGGGTAGGAAGGAAGGTTGAGGTGCCTTTACAGCTTGAGACCTGTCCGAGAGGTAGCTGGAGAGCCAGGACAAGGTATTCTGGGAGAGATTAAGGTTAGAAAGATGGTTTAGGAGGTGGGTGTGGGAGATGGTATCAAATGCCCTGGACAGATGTAGTAGAACTGTTGATACTATTTTTCCAGAGTCACGGGCAAGATTTATTGTATCTAAGGAGAGAAGGGCAGTGATAGTACTATGGCCAGGTCGGAAGCCGTGTTGTGTTGGAGTGATTAGTTGGTGATTGGCTAGGAATGGCATAAGCTGAAGGTGGATGCATTTTTCCAAATGTTTTGAGATTGGGTAGTGGATAGCTGTGGGTCGGAAGTTTGAAATGCTGTTGTTTTTGCCTCCTTTATGGAGAGGTAGAATAAAGGTAACATGCCATAATTTGGGCACATAAGATTCTAGCATGGATCTATTGATCAAGATGCTAATGGGGAGAGAGCGATACCATCTGCGGCTATTTTTAGGAAGGGAGGATAGGATATTGTCAGGGGCACTGGAGCATGATTTTAGTTTAGAGAGTAATTTTTTTTATGTGGGAGGTTGCAATGGGTTTAAGCTGAAATATTGGCGGAGGATGTGTAAGGGGTGAGGAAGATTGTATAGGTTGAGGGGAAGGGTTATTGTTGGGGAAGGTCTTGGCCAGTTCTGCTATGGAGTTGGTGAAGGAGTTGAATAGAGAGACTATTTCAGGATCAGATTTGTTGGTGTCAGGGCAGGGGTTGCTTTTGGTACCTGGTTGAGAAGAAAATTAATGGAATTCCAGAACTGTTTGGGTTTTTTAATTGGTGAGACTGTAGTTTGATATAGTAAGACTTTTTGTCTCTGATGACTAGTTTTTTGCAAGGTTGCAGAGTTGTTTGTATTTAAGTAAAGTTTCAGGCTGCTTGTTTTGATGGTATGTTTTCCAGGTTTTCTCTCTTTGTAGCATAAGTTTTTTGGTATCTTTGGTTATCCATGGGGCGGTCTTGGTTTTTAGTATTTTTTGTGCTTGATGGAGCCAGGGAGTTTAGGACATTTAAGAAGGTTGAGTTGAAAAATTCTATGGCATTGTCTTGTGGAAGAGTTTTTAGGGGGTTCCAGTTTGTTTTAGGGAGTCAGAGAAAGTAGTGGGGTTAAAGTTTGTTTGGTTACTTGTGTGAATATACTGGTGTAGGTGGAGAGGAGAGGGTAGCTCGGTGGATGAAAGCTGGGAAGTGGTCTCCTATAGGGTCAGGTGTAATGCCAGACTTGGCCTTTATTAGGATGGGATACTAGGATCCAGTCTAGTGTGGTACCAGGGGAGTTTGTTTTGTTAGGCCTGGTAATGGAGTCAGTTGGGTATAGTTAAATAGGTTGATGGGTATGATAGGATTAGGGTTATTGATTTTATTTAAATCGATATTTACATCTCCAAGTATGAAAGTCTCTAGCTTAATATTGGTAGAGGTCCAGAGGAGAATTTCCTCAAGAGTAGTGGTGTTATTACCGTGGGTGGGGGGGGGGGTGTAGAGGGCAATGATACAAATGTTTTTGTGGTTATTTATTTTTAGTAGGCCTATTACTAATTCTGCATTGTTGAATGGAGGAGTAGGATTGGGGTAGGGAGTGATGGATAGCTGGTTAGAGTAGATTAAGGCTACCCCACCACCTTTTCTGTTTAAGAGGTCGTGTCTGAGGGATTGGAATCCAGGTGAGAGGATTTCGGAGTCACAAATATGACATTTTAGCCAGGTTTATAAGATGGCTACAATGTCAGGTAGGTTGTAGTTTAGCCAAGCGTGAAAGTGGGCTACTTTATTTCTTAAACTTTGGGCATTGATGGTGAGGAATTTGAGGTATTTATGGTTGGTTTTATTGCTAGTGACAGGGAGATTGGGACTAGAGGAAGTATTTGGTCCAGGATTTGGGTGTATGTCCCCTGCTAAGCAGAGGTAGTTGAGGAAGGGTAGGAGTGTTCTTGATTTGGACTTTTAA
>NC_056728.1:1254581360-1254653860 GCF_019279795.1 Protopterus annectens
TATAGTTAAGACCATCCACATGGGGAATGCTTGTATACAGAGCTACAACATCCAAGGTAACCAAAATGCACTTGAAAAAATCGAAGTTAGCCTTGTGTAATTCATTTAAGAAATCCCATGAGTCTCTAGTGTAGTAAGGTGTTGCTTGTGCTACAGGATTTAAAACAAAATCAACATACTGTGAAATCTTTTCAGTTTTAGATCTTTTGTTAGATACAATCATTACCTCACACAGCGAGATTGACAGAAAGTCATGCCTTCTGTAAACAGCAGTTCTAGTGAAGGGAATGATACGAATGCTACACATTCTGTTTTAGCCCAAGGAAACCAAGTGGCCCAGGGAGAGAAAGTTGTCAGTCTTTAAACTCCAAAGAGATAGGGTCAGGGAGAGTGAGAGGAGGAGGGAGAGGCTTAAGAAATCTCACCACAGTGCCAAGACATATGCTCACCAGAAGCAGCATCAAATGATTGTTAACATAAAGATCAGATCTAATTCTTTAAAAATCAACAGAAGTTGAAAACAGAGATTCCCTTGTATGTGTAAGTGATTCTGCTATATCTTCAGATCAACAGAGTTATTGAATTATTCAACATAAGCAATTCCTGGAAAATCAACAGATGAGTGTTGCCACTTAGCTAGGGTTTTTCCTGGCAACACAAATAAAACCTTGGAGTATGTGACATCCACAACAGTCAATCAGCTTATGACACAAAAGGAAGTTGTGCTGAAAGCTTCCACTTCAGTTTTTAACTTGTCTAAAATTGCATTAACTCCTGTTCACTTAGATGTGCTAAACAAGGGGCTGACTTTTATTCCTTCTCAAAGAGGGAATCTTTCAAGCATTTTACTTGAATTTAGACTATGCATCAGAAAACTTAATTTGAAGGTTACTTTAAATGATGAAGACCAATCAGTAGATCTCTCTCAAGCATCTGCCAACTCTTATGGCTGTAGGAATTATGTCAATGTAGCAGTTCCTAGAAAAAAAGAGTCTTTACAACCCTCCACTTCACAATACTTTAGCGACCTTTCTAACAATTTGGGAACATGATGTGAGAAAAGTTTTTACTTCTAAGTCAGAAAACAAATGGTTTAACTTAAATGAAGCTGAAAGGAGAGCCTTAAATGAAATGACAGGAGATAAAAATCTTAGAATTATGAAGGCAGACAAAGGTACTTGGTTAGTAGTTATGCAGCAAGATTCTTACGTAAGAAAAATAGCAGAATCCCTAAAAGATGAAGCCTTCTATTAGATAGTATCTCTTGAAGTGGTGTATCAACCATTTGATCATATTGATGAAGCCCTAACTTCCTCAGAAAAAGATCAACACCACTGCAGAAGAATTCCAGTTTATGTATTCTCCAAACCCAAGTTTGGCTAAACTATTTGGAATTCCGAAGGTGCACAAAGACATTGATAATCCTCCATTTAGACTAAATGTGTCCAACAAAAGATTTAAAACTGAAAAGATTTCACAGTATGTTGATTTTGTTTTTGACAGAGTTATTTTTACAAAAGCACTATCCTGAATTGTTAGTATTTTCTATTAGAGAGGAAGTTACATTTTAAAGTATGGGTTTATAACTTCTTCTGTTAACAGTAATGACTCTGAATGTACCATGAGTTTTTCTTTACCAATCAGTAGAGATGTGAAAGCTTTAAGAGGAATTTTGTTAGAGAATTGGAAGATTATCCAAAGTGACCAGACTGTTAGAATGCAGTTGGGAGAAGTTCCAAGTTTCACTTACAAAAGGATTAAAACCTTTAAGTCCTTTTTTGAGAAGAATGAGCCTCATTTTGTACTGTTTCCTTCCACAGATTTATTTAAACAATCAGGCATGTTTTCCTGTAGTATGTGTGTCAGTTATGATTATATGTTTAGAGATGACTCTTATTTTTCCCACTGCAATTTTAAAGTCACTTTTAAACAGCATTTTGCCTGCAACAGCTCATTGGTTGTTTGTTGTGCAGTGTGCTCAGGTTGTCTGTGTTTTATGTAGGAAAAACAGTAAGGAGACTCAGTGACAGAGTGAAGGAGCATAATTTAGCTATTAGAAATAAAGATACTGCTAATGCATTGGGAAAACACAGCATTCCTTTCCATAGATTCACCAAGTTTTCATTTTTGGTATTGGAACAAGTTATAGATTTCTTTGGAGATTCTGATGGGCTACTGCAGACGCAAGATTTAAGATGGCAGCTGCGTTTGGGTGCAGAGTTTCACCCAGGTTTAAATGAATCTTTGAATCTCAAATGTGCCCTCAAATGGTTTCAATAAGTAAATACATTTTTTACTTGAATGTACTTAATTACTAACATGAACACTCGTTTTTTAATGTGGAAGTAAGGTTTTTAATTTAACTTAACACCTAAGTTTTTATTCAGTATTACATATGGCTTTAATCACCATGTTCAGTTTTTTTACAATCCTGCCTACTTGGAATTTTTAAAGTGTTATGATTTTCATTTCCATTTACAGTTCTTAAGGCTTGACTAGGTTTAGTCCTGTTTACATGAATATTCAGCTGCGTTTAAAAGAAGTTATTATTTACATTTACATGTTCTGATGTTTATTGGAAGATTGGTAATGTTTATTATTCATGTTTTATATTCATAATTATAGTTCTTTACAGAGAGTGATACATGTGTAATTTGATCAGTCTGAAGAAATTTCGATACAAATAAAGGAATGAAATCTCATTCTATCAATGTATGTGGACGTGAATTTTTTTTATTTTCACTTTTTAAACTTTAGGAAGTATTTTGATAGATATATATATATATATATATATATATATATACATAAATGAGTGGGTGTGTCTTCTTTGAAGGTTGGGTACCTGGCTGGCAACTCAACATTACTGCCAATCAGTAGCAGACCAGAGTTCTGCTGTGGCGACCCCTAACCGGGAAAAGCCGAAAGACAGTTTCATATATATATATATATATATATATATATATATATATATATATATATATATACATATACATATATATATATATATATATATATATATATATATATATATATATATATATATATATATATATATATATATATATATTTAAACTAGGTATGACATTTCAAAGTATGACTAATAAAGTACAACTATTTGCTATGTATACTGTTACTAAAATTGCAGTAGCCACTTACTCCAAGGTAGAGGAATCTTAGCATATATATGAACAGTGGTATTGGTGCAAGGGGGCAAAAACAGTTTGAGAGATCATTGTTCTAGGATGAAATCAAATTTTGATGCTGACAATACTGAGTGTCAAAGTACTGTCAATTTTGTCTCATGAAGTATATATATATATATATATATATATATATATATATACACACATACACACATGCACACACACACACACACACACACACACACACACACACACACACACACACACACACACACTCACACACATATATGTATATATACATACATATACACACACACAATATTTATATATATATATATATATATATATTATATATATTATACATATATATATATATATATATATACATATACACACACACACAATATTTATATATATATATTATATATATTATACATATATATATATATATATATATATATATATATATATATATATATATATATGTGTATACACACACACACACACACAAAATCAGTCACAGCATAAAGTTATAAGAAAGAGTAGTGGAAGCTAGGTTAAGAAGGGAGGTGATGATTAGTGATCAGCAGTATGGTTTCATGCCAGGAAAGAGCCCTACAGATGAGATGTTTGCTCTGAAAGTGTTGATGGAGAAGTACAGAGAAGGTCAGAAGGAGTTGCATTGTGTCTTTGTGGATTTAGAGAAAGCATATGACAGGGTAGCTAGAGAGGAGTTGTGGTATTGTATGAGGAAGTCAGGAGTGTCAGAGAAGTATGTAAGAGTGGTACAGGATATGTACGAGGGTAGTGTGACAGCGGTGAGGTCTGCAGTGGGAGTGATGGATGCGTTTAAGGTGGAGGTGGGATTTCATAAAGGATCAGCTCCGAGCCCTTTCTTATTTGCAATCGTGATGGACAAGTTGACAGACGAGCTCAGACAGGAGTCCCCATGGACTATGATGTTTGCAGATGACATTGTGATCTCTAGTGAGAGTAGGGAACAGGTGGAGGAGACCTCGGAGAGGTGGAGATGTGCTCTAGAGAGAAGAGGAATGAAGGTCAGCAGGACTAAGACAGAATATATGTGTGTGAATGAGAGGGAGGATAGAGGAATGGTGAGAATGCAGGGAGTAGAGGTGTCGAAGGTGGATGAGTTTAAGTACTTGAGATCAACAGTTCAGAATAATGGTGAGTGTGGAAGAGAGGTGAAGAAGAGAGTACAGGCAGGATGGAGTGGGTGGAGAAGTGTATCAGGAGTGATTTGTGACAGACGAGTACCAGTAAGAGTGAAAGGGAAGGTCTACAAGAGAGTAGTGAGACCAGCTATGTTATATGGGTTGGAAACAGTGGCATTGACAAAAAGGCAGGAGTCAGAGCTTGACGTGGCAGAGATGAAGATGTTAAGATTTGCACTGGGTGTGATGAGGATGGACAGGATTAGGAATAAGTATGTTAGAGGGTCAGCCCAGGTTGGAAGGTTTGGAGACAAAGCCAGAGAGGCAAGATTACGTTGGTTTGGACATGTGCTGAGGAGGGATGCAGTGTATATTGGGAAAAAGAAGCTAAGGATGAAGCTGCCAGGTAACAGGAAAAGTGGAAGGCCTAAGATAAGGATATGGATGTGGTGAGAGAGGACATGCAGGTGGTTGGTGTGACAGAGCAAGATGCAGACGACAGGAAGAAATGGAAACAGTTAATCTGCTGTGGCGACCCCTAACAGGAGCAGCCAAAAGAAGAAGAAGAAGATATATACATATATATATATATATATATATATATATATATATATATATATATATATAAAGGTATATATACACACACACACACACACACACACACACACACACACACACACACACACACACACACACACACACACACACACACATATATATATAGATATAGATATATATGGATCTAATACATAATATGTAATACATACTTTGAAACATTGAAGGCCATATTACCAAAAGTGATTTTCCTGGGACGAAAATCACAAAAATGTAAATACCCAAATGGTGAAGTTTTCCCAGGGTGAGTAAACACTTGCAGCAAAACAAAGTTGAATGGTCAGATGAAAACCAAAGACCAACAGCAACAGTAAAAATGCAAATAAAAGGATTCCAGTCACCACAGCTGAAGCACACACTTTTAATAAAACAAAAACTCCTAACATATGTAACAGACAAGTAAGTGCTTTCGCAGAGACAAAGTCCGCTTCTTTAGACCATTAACAGAATATACAAGGTTACTTACATTTACAAAAAATTAAAAAAAAAAAAACAGCTTCATTAAGAACAATGTAACAATTCAGAAGCACTACCCACTAAGGGTTCAAACAAGTAATCCCAGAAATGAACCATTTAACAATATGGCCCACTGGTGATCTAAATAACCAATCCAAATGCACATAACCAACACAACTATTTAACTTCTTTTAAATATTCATGTAAGAAAGGTGCAAATTCCTAAATATGTATGCAAACTAATGAATATTAATGTTTAAGGGGATGGGACTTCAAAACTGGCTTCAGAGACACTTTTAAACAGCATTTTGCCTGCAACAGCTCATTGGTTGTTGTGCAGTGTGCTCAGGTTGTCTGTGTTTTATGTAGAGATTATGGCTGACAAATAATCGAATCTCCAGCTGACACAAGCATCCTCCAAAAGGGTCTCACAGAGATGGATGCTTGGTGCCAGAGCCACGGCCTCAAGCTAAATGCTAAAAAGTGCATAGTCATCCCCTTTGGGAAAAACAAGGTGCCCACAAATTACCACATAGGTGGTAATCCATTAAGTACGGAAGAAGTAATTAGAGATTTGGGGACCAACGTAGATAGTAATCTCTCCTTTGATAATCACATTGCCAAAGTGGTTAGAAGACCTTCTATACAGCCCACTTTATCATGAAAGGGTTCTCATCTAGATCAAGAGAGGTCATTGTGCCCCTCTACTTGTCACTCATCAGGCCCATAATTGAATACAATGCCCCTTTTGGGATGTACCTTACCTGACACCTGCAGCAACTGGAGAGACCCCAAAAGTACCTCACCAAGAGGATCATGGGCTACAAACAGATGTCCTATGCAGCTTGGCTAAAGAAACTCCAGCTCTACTCAGTCGCTTATCACCTACTCAGAGGCAATCTATGCCTGACGTACAAAGCCATGTCAAACCCAGAATTAATGGACATGCTCCACCTCAAAAAATCCAAGTCCCTTAGAGCTACATGCTCCAGGGACCTAAACCTCAACACAAAAATAAATAGGACATGCTGGAGGGACAGATTCATTTCCCAGAGACTCCCCTCACTCTGGAATAGAATCCCAATTCATGTTAGACATAGCTCCTCGCTAACCCTCTTCAAGCGAAATCTGGACATGTGGATGGGAAATCGCAAATTCACCCCTGGGATCTCTTCTGTGTCCCTGCTAGACAGAGGCACAGTAAACTAATCTTAAAAGGGCACCTTCTGTGACCTACCTTACAGAGGTACAGTAGACTAATCTAATAGGGAGGCGGAAGCCAAATACACTCTGGCTAGGCTTATAAATGCCCTAGGGCAGATAGCCTAGTATCTACCTATGAACCTATTAGCATTATCCTGTACCTATAATGCAGTCTCCTTTGGGTAGTCCTATCATGTGGTCATACAGAGAGATACCTCAAAAACCTTCAAGAGCTCCAACTTCAGAGTTCAGTTTATTGAATTTATACTTGTTATTCAATTTATACTTGTTGGGAATACATCTGATAGATATTTCATATTTTCAAGTAAAAATAATTCAACAGAAATATAGATTCAAACATATGAAACGAGCAATAGGACAGACAGAGTCCTTCCTATAAATCATATTTTCTTGTGGTGGTCCAAAGGAGGGCTAACAATTAATGAAACATTTTTAATTTGTTACAGCATGTACTATGTGTGTTATTATACAGTAGGTGACTGTCTTATTATAAAATAGAACTATCCATGGAGCTTTCATATATAACTTTATATATGAGATGTGCAATGTAAACACAGTTTACCTACTATTTCCAAACTAAATAGCACTCTTAAAGATAAACTCTCCACCTGCTACAATAAAGTAATCAAATTTGCTACCAACTTTAAGTATAGGACTTATCATTGCAAAGCCCTGAAACAACCAAACTGGCTTGAGTCAACAAACCATTTAACAAACTCACAAAATATTACTGCACCAAGTCTTACACATGCATCAGGAAAAGTTACACATCAGAAAACTATTCAGCACTAAAAGATACCCCGCATTGCTTCTCTCCAGGTACATACCTTCGCTCAGCCAGTAATCTCTTACTAATCACAACAAGCTCTAATAACTCATCTGGTGACTCACTATACTCTCATAGATATAAATGTGTTTTCTTTGACGAGCTGTCACCAATGTCTCAAACAAGTCAAAAAATGAAAAGATAAGAGTAACTGAGATTTGTCCTCTTAATCCTCAATGGACAACAGCCCAATTTTTTGAGCTTCTTGAATTTAACTTGGTGAAATTTGGCCAAAGCAAAACCAAGTTTCTCATAGGGGCAACTCACCACAAACTCAAAAGTGTCACACTGGATTTTGGAATTCCTGATAGAGGATTGCATGTTCTACAAAGTACTTATACAATGACTGAGCATTACTGATGAGGGAAAAAGTCCACCTAAAAACATGCTAAACAAAAAAATTATCACCAGTAAGTGGAGATTTAATTGTTACAGTAACCATTATCTCTGTGATGGTATGTATGGACTTAAAATAAAATGTTTTCCTCACTCAATTCCTCGGGGGGTATAAGCAGGTGCAGGTTAACAGCTGGACGCACGTGCAGTCCACCACTAAATGTCTGGGCCTTACAAAATGGCGGCCATGAACTGCAACAGATGTTTAGTATCATTACATACATGTGGTACATACCAGCAATGCATCAAGTGCCATCACATGCATGGAGGTATACAGCAGTAATGTACTGCTAAAGTGTCCCAGAAGCAAAAAGAATTTCCATAATTCTATGACTTTTTTTATAAAAAGTACGACTTTTTTAAAAAACATTATTGTACAACATAAATTAACTTTTGGATCTGGGTAATGCAGGCTTACTATAGCTGCCTTTGTTTGGTCACTTGGGCTTTCCCTTAATGACCAAAGATGCAAGTCATGGATTAACCCTACATAACCCACACTAATGTTATATATACTGCTTAAATAGTAGTATTTTAGAGTGACAGACTTGATTGGCAGAACAATATATTGAAGGACTGCAACACCTTAGCTGTCTAACAAGACTTCACAAGGATCTTAGCTGACAGAAACTCTGCCTGCTAACAAAAGACCTATGGCTGGCTGAGTTAACATTATTCCATCTGTCTAAGCCCGATATTCTGGCACCCTGCTTCCATCTGATCTACTCTGTTATGCTTTGTCTTATGATGCTGAGATCATGAATAAATAATCTTAGACGTGGCCACAGAAATGGAGGCTGAACATGAATATGAATTAGAAATCAAATCTCTTCAAAACTCTGTTGTACTAGTAGCACAGATCATGTATTCTCCAACAAGGCAGTTAATTCACATTCAGCTACAAAGCATTTAATTTCAGACCATCTTATTGGTAATTATTTAAACTCATTAAGCCCTAGTGTTGCCTCCAGGCACTTCTGTGGGATTTAGAGTGGTGCCTCTGTATCATTATACTTTGTGATCTTACTTATTGCATGATCACATTTATACTACTAACCCTCAACAGAGTCAAGCTGCTGACACATACCAGTTTAAAGCTCATACGTGAAACACCACAACTGCCACAGACACTAGACTCTGTCTAGGATAGCAAAGAAAGATACAAAGTAATGTTTGTACACATAAATATGCATATAGCTACAATATTCATTTTCTGTTATGCATCTCAATAAACAACCAATATCATAGGATCATAGGAAGTTACTAGGGTACTGGCTCTGAGGCCCTTACAAGCCTAGCCAAGAATGTAGCCCATGTTCCAGCAAGTCAGCACCCTATGCCATTGTCCAGCAAGGACAAAGCTGGAATCCCAGGGGTGTATTTTCTGTTCCCCATCAAGTTATCCAGGTTGCGCTTAAGAAGGATTAATGAGGTACTCTGCTTTACATGGAGAAGAAGTCTATTCCACGAAAGGTGGAGTCTCTGGGACACAAATCTGTCTCGCCAACAAGTCCTATTGATGTCACAGGCCAGGTTGAGGTCATGCATGCGGGTTACTCGAGTGGAGCTTGACTTGCGGATATACAGCAATCCCATCAAGACTTCATGGATGGATTGAATTGCCTGACCTTATTTGAAAGGACACAACTAGATCAATAAAATATTGCTGAAATTTTTGTATACTTTGAATAGATACATATAGATTCTAAGCTGTTTACAAAACATTTAAAATGATCATTTACTAATCTCTTGTGACTTAAAAAAAGTCACTTTAAAACTTTGACTTTAATATTATTATTGAGAATATGACTTTGTGCTGACCACTCTTGCTGTTTATTCTTCTGTAATAGCAGTTACGTTTTTTTACATATATATATATATATATATATATATATATATATTTTTTTTAATGAAAATTTGTTTTATAGTTTTTTTTTTTTTTTTATTTGATTTTTGTCAAAAGGTTCTGGATGCAATGGCTAGAAGTTAAAACACAGCCCTTCAGAACTCACGTAGATGAAAGTTAACATCTATCCCCTTGCCAAGAACATTCATTATGAACTGAAGATTTTGTTACCTGGATAGAGGAGATAATAAGGAATATGATGCTGCCCGAACTAAACGCTAACATGCTGGCCTTTGTTATTCAGACCATAGTGTATACAGAAACAGATGTCTAGTCCTTGTCAGTCAATGCTATACTATAGCACTCTGGTACACCAATGTAATTAACAAAAGTATGATCGGATCAAGATTTGGTGAATGTGTCTTTTCCAGAAGTCACTACTTTTCAGAGAAGGGCTTGTTAGATTTCTAAAAAAACTGTGGAGGTATAGCCTGCTCATATTTTAGTGCATTTTCTTGCTCTGGCTTCCTGCCATCTTTAAATCAAAACCTCGGTCCCTTGAGAGTACATAAATGAGGAAGACAGTATCCCAGATGAAATGAAAGGTTCCAATATAAAAGCAAAATTTCCAATAATGTGGCTCTGAAAGGTTCTTCAAAGGAAGCCCTATGGGATTTCCTAGCGTTAATTCCCTGATTTCTGTAACTGTAACACAGGTGCCTTGGGAGAAGAAGAAACTGAGGTTTTGCTCCCATTATTATCTTGATATTAGAGAACATGGGATGAGTGAAATCAGTTCTGGATTTGAAACACTCATATAGAGGAAAACCTGATAACCTCAATAAACATCAGCAATACATACACATCAAAATCAGATTACCACACTACAAGCTTAGACAATTCTTGGCATTGGGCAATGCTTATGATCTTAAGATCTTCTAGCTGGCTGTTATTTGGCTCCCTAACTCTTTAGAAGTATAGGAAAGGCCCTTAATATTAATTTTAGCCTTCAGTGTATGTATGTGATACTGTATCTGGAAAATATGATCATCACTGCTGTATCTCAGGACAGTATTAAGCAAAACCACAGTTTTCTCTTTATTAGGAAAGAATGGCTGGGTGTCCGTATGAGCAAAATCAAATTAGTAGAAAGAGTACACAGTATCTATATACCTGGGTATCCACAGGAGCAGTAATAATCTGCTTAGTATCACACAGGAGGGACTTTATAACATTTTTGACTGAATCCTTCACATTTAAATCTACAGATCCAAATGAGATTTGTACTTGCCCTGCTAGAAGACAATGAGGTACATGTTCTCCTTGCTAAGAAGGATGGTACCATGCATTCAATTGGTACTATAGGCTATCTAATATAAGATCTTCATTCAAACATATGGAGCAGGATCAGAGAATTATCACAGCATACTTCTCCCTACAGCATAATGCATTATGGCAATCAAAAAATTAATCAAAAGGAATACTGTCTAAACCATCCACCTTAACACTATAGTCAGGCAGCATCAGATTCCTTATTATCGCCTCTATCCAGGTAACAAAATCTTCAGTTCATAATGAATGTTCTTGGCAAGGGGATAGATGTTAACTTTCATCTACTTGAGTTCTGTATATGGCTTGACTATATTCCTTTAAGGAGACTTTTACGCCATAGCAAACAGTTTAAAGAAGAATCCAAACTACATTAGAAATGAAGGCAATGCAGATGTGAAGTTGCCTTTGTGTACAACTGAGGAAGCTACAGAACCATTACAAGCTATGGATGTTATCACTATTTTGCATCAAATTTCAAGTGAGCTCAGCATGCAGAGCATAATGGAAACTGAAGACATAGCAGACATGCTTCTTTCTTAGCTGGAACGGTAAGCTGAAGGTGACACTTAAGGGCCTAGCTGAAGATCACATTTATTGTAAAAGACAACTATGTTTAGTTTTTTTTTAAGGGACAACCGATTGCTTTGGAAGTATAGTAATACATAACGTGATATAAGAATAAAGAAATACTAAGGCTAGGGCTATAAATGCTGACATCTAGTGATATTGTAGTGCTTCTGATAGGGCTTTATAATGGAATTTGAGAGTAATTGCACAAAATTATTGCTAGCAGTTCAGAAATCTAATTTACTAATATTCAGTGGTGGCTTGTGGTACAGGCTACTAGGCTGCAGCCTCCCCCTCAGTTAAAAAGAAAAAAAAAAAAAAGAAATGTGCTGAGTCAACTATTAGTTTTAAATTAAAAATAATAGTTGACTTTCTGTTGTCTTCTTAGGAGATTGAAACACACAAAAAAAATTCTGCATCTTACAATTACCTGGCTGTTTTGAAAAGAGTCTGGCATAAGGCTTCCCGATCATCAGTTTGGTTTGATCAGCAGCATTGAGCAGTGGCAGAAGAGTCGCTCAGTGAGCGACTCACCAGACTGCTGTATGATGCAGCGAGGAGCCCTTCCTATTGTCTCAGGATGCCTCAGCTGAAGGAAGTAGTTAATGTGGAAGAGGAAGCACAAAAGCACAAGTGCAGGAAAAGTTTGTTTTTTTCATGCAGTTCATAGGTTAGTACTAAGCTAACTGCCCGTGCGAGCCATTTTAGGCCTAGCCAATTATCCCTTGTGAGACTCAAACCATACACCTTGTGTTTGTAAGGCAAACACCTTAACCATTAGGCCATCCTCCCAACCCCAGTGCTTGTGCTACTGCCAGTATGTGGGAAGAAGGTACATACCTAAAGTGTGTGTGTGTTTGCATGTGTGAGTGTGTGCACATGTTAGTGTGCATGAAGGGCAGAGGTATAGCTGGCTCAACAAGTGCCCTGGTCCTGTCCCTGAACTAGCTCCACAACTCCTCAAACTGAGCAGCAAAAAAAAAAAAAAAAAAGGCAGCTCTGATAAACTGCTCATGCAGAAGCACCCCCCCAGCTCTTCATCAGAGGAGCAAAAAAAAAGTAATCTCTGGTCCAATACACTAGCTACCCCAGTGCCAGATACATACCCCTCCCTGCACCTGCTGTCTAGTAGAAGAGCCAAAAAAATACAAGAAATTGTTACATTTTAAAGTGTAACAAGCCAATTGTTACATTTTATAGCAATCAGCTTGCTACAGCTTATCCCAGAAGTTGACAAGTTGCTTTCTGTACCGACATTTAGAATTGTTGGTACAGAAACAAGAATGCAGGAATGGCACTTCAGGATTGCTCCTTCTAACACCCTGCACCAGGGGCATATGTCTCCTTCGCCCCATCCTTGCTATGCTGCTGATGTAGGGGTCATTGGGGGAATGTTTCATTTTTATGTTAGTGAAGTGCTTTTGCATACATGGACAGAGAAACATTAAATTTTGATGTCAGTGAAGTACTTGTGCATACATGGATAAACTTCTGAAGGGATCATTGGGGGAAATATTTCACTGAAGTGCCAGTGCATTCAAAGACAGACTGCTGAAGGGTTTGTTGGGGGAAACGTTTCAGTGAACTGTTTGTGCATACATGAACAGACTGCTGAAGGGGTCATTGGAGGAAATAATCGATGGTCACATCTATGTGGGGGTTAAAATAAATTACTTTGTCTAATTGTTGCCATTTTTATTTTATTACATTCTGATATCACAGGTATATTGACCCAATAATGCTTGCTTTAATTGGATGCAGTGGTTGTCTGTGGATAAAAATGGCTGACATTGTCATTTATTTAAAATAAGAATTTATTTTTCTGGCTTTGCAGAACTAGTTTGCATAATTTTTTTCTGTAACAGTCTGGTATCAGTATTGAACTCAGTAAGTAGCTGCCAGTGGTGGTCTGGGCAGGATTTGTGTGATAGCAACAGATCACTGGCAGCGAGTTGCACTGAATAGTGTTGCCATATAATAGCTCTTGGTTTCCCTGATGAGTTTTTGTCTGTTCATTCCTCCTACCTTCTCTTAGTGTATTTTATCCAAGTGCTTTGGTTTCTTCTCCCAGACACTCAGCAGTATAATATATGCCTCTAGCCATTTGCTCTTTTACTTTTCAGTGCAATCTAACACCAGAGTGGTACACAGAAGATAACTGTCTGTTTGAATGGGTAGGAAAGCAGGCATTATTTCCAGAAAGACTGAATATATTTTGTAACTCATGATCATTTGTTCAGGCCATCATTATTAAGTAAAACGATGCACTTCAGTGCATCTACAACTTTTTGAGTTCTGGGATCCTAGCAGACTCCTAATCACTTACTTATTCCAGACTTAAATGACAGTGGAGACTTGGCCAGTTATAGAGTGGTAAAAGCATTGGGGGCTACAAAGTAAAACGAAGTATGGAAAAGTAAGAAAGAACTAATCTGTCTGGATTGTGTGGGGCCAGGAAGAGGGGAAAACAGTGGAGGGCACTGGGGGAATACAGGGGAGACTAGTGGGTTGATTATGGCTAGACATCTAAGGTGTATATAGTCAGTAAAGTGGCTGTAGTGAGTGGGTTTGTATTGAAGTAGTCTGTGGATGAAAGCGAATGGCCACATCTGTTTAATCATAGGTATTGGTTATTGACCTGCTGTAATATAGCTACTCCCCACTGTATTTGGCCCCATCCCTTCAGTTGCTTCCTGCAGCCCCCTTGCTTTGAAGTCACCAGCTGCCACTGCATATATTTATACTCTTTTTGTGTCATTTAACTAGCACTCTATCCTCAGTGTTAGTACAGAGTCAGCTTGTAGTTTGCCATTTTGAGTAGCAGAAAGATGCTAGTAATTACTGTTCCATCAGTGTTTATTACTAGATAAATATTTGTGAGAGATTAACAGCTCCTAGTTCATGTCATGTGTTTTTCAGACAAAGCTGGCTGTGTTAGGTTGTCAGATTTAAAATGTATGGTTTAGCAGAGGATGCTGTTTGGAAATATTTTCAGTCTCTTAATGTTAGAAAATTATCCCTTATTTACTCTACATTTTAAACAGGACATTCTGCTATAAACACTGACAACAGGAAATGACCTTAATATGGTTTAATTTTGACAGAACTGGTTTACAGAGTGGAGAAAAAATGCAGTTTTGAGACTATAAATGTGATATAATGGCAAAAAAGTCTTATAAACAGACACATTGGGGGCACATAATTTATGCGATAATGAAAAGGCAAATTATTTGATGACTTTTCAAGAGCACTCAGCAACATATGAAGTAGGCTGACTTAAGGATGCGTCATTAAATGTGACTCATGCAGAGAGCACTGGAGGCATTTTGTTTAGCAAACAGAACTTGTACATATCCCAAGCAAAGCTCACGCACGTTTAAAGCCACCCTGTTCCTCACTCATGTTCCAGGAATGAGGACTGACTGCAACTGCATTGTGGTGAACACTGAACTTCTACTCTTTTCTGACTACTACAAAAATGTGTTTAAAAAAAGATGAAACTTTGATGTTTTGGCATCTTAGCAGGAATATATGTTGTTAAACTGATGTGATGATACTTTAACAGGAACCTTTTCCATATAACTTGACTTAAGTACTTTGCAATGTGATTCAGTAGTGCATTCCAGGGTCCCAGCTCCTCTCTCATTCATTACCTTTGTTGTTGGAGTATGTAATGCAGTGTATTTATTATTTTACTTCACACATGCTTTTTCTTTGTATATATTGTTTATCTGTATGTGCACTCGTGCATACGTGTGTGTTTGTTTATCTTTTGTCAGCTTCTTATACCCACATTCACATGTGTATACACACACATGCACACACAGACAGGTAGAAAGACAGAAAAAGCATTACTTGCCTAATGAAAAAAATAACTTCATCTGACTTATATGATTGGATGTGGATCTGACAAGATCCTACCACTATTTATTTTTGTTTTTTGGGCTCATCAAATAATCTATTTCCTACTGCATATCTAGTCAGGAATTACAACAGAGCAACTTTTGGTATCATTCACTTTTAGAAGGACAGACAAATCAACAAAGAAAAAAAAAGATTTTCAAAATGAAGGGTTTAGCTGGCCTATTAAAATGTATTCTTCGTTAAAACACCAAATTACCTTTCTGCCTGTTTTTCTGTGTCGTCTGACATCAGGTGTGGCCACTTGAAGCATACTTACATTTTCACTGGTGACTCGGAAAAGGGTACAATAAAATGAAAAAAATAAAAAGAACAAGAAAAGAATGGCCAAACAAATGGTGCAGAAGCAGGTCATCTTAACTCACAACCTCAGTTCAGCTAACAGTCAGAGTATTAAAGGGGGTTGACAGGGGAATGCACAACGAACCACAGAACATCTGACTCATCTTCTTCTGTGACACAGCACAGCATATGTACTACAGCAAAGGAAGCAGGTGCTAGTGGGCATTAGAGGGACTGAGTGTGCGTCTCTCATAGGATAAGGAGGGAAAAGGAAGCACAACTGTGGTCCTAGGGTGAGCAGGACACACAGACAAAACCCTTCATCCCACATGTCTAATGACAAGGCAGCTCCCTTGTCTCCATTCCTTAATGATGAATAAATGAAAGAAAATAATAAACAGCAAAGGACCTGCAAACGTGTGTCTTATAACCAGCAAGGGGTGGAAAGAACATGAAAAATTAGAAAACAAAAAAGTACAAAAATAAATTACTACTACTACTATTACTAATATAATAACAAAGATAGGTGAGTAATAGGTCAAAATAAACAGTACAATCATATTTTTTCAGATTACAATCACAAGTTTGACTCCTGCACCAGAATACGGAATGGGGATGTAATGCTCTCACACATAAATCCACACTCAACTTTTCTGTAGTTGCGTAGTCCAACCACTCTGATCATGAGCCAAACTGGATTCTCACTAAACTGACACTCAAATCACCCCACCCCCCCACACTGTACTTGTTTGCTTATCTCCTCCTTCTACAAGGTCTTCTGCATAATGTTCTACATGAATCAGTTCCTAACAAGCACCTTATTATTCTCGGTGACTTTAATTTTAACTTTCTTGGTCCCACTCCCATCAAGTATAACATGTCTTAATTTCTTGATGACCTGAAACTACTACCACAAGGAACTGAACCAACTGTACCTTATCTAACAAACAAATTGCCACTCATTCCTAGACCTCATTATAACCTCTCACACTTCTAAAATATCCTCTGTCTTCAGCCCACTAACTTTCCGTCACCACTGCCCTTCAATATTCCACATACAAAACTTGAAAACCAACCATTCCAATGTTCCATTACTTGGGTATTTCTCCCCAGTTACCATAAACACTGTTCAAACCTATCAGTGTGTATACTGTTTTCTTGTTTGCTTCCACAGTGATTACAGATATTGAAATAAAATAGCACAAACACCAACAGCCATTTGCTAAACAAACATTACAGTCTCAGAATGAAAACAGACTTAACATGAGCAATAATCTTCTCTGCCATTGAAATGGCATTAAAACCCACATTCAAATAAAATGCATCTGGGTAGTGGAGAAATAAGTTTACGTTTGGGCTGTTTTCAAACCATAGGCTCCTTGCACACATTTTAGGGACACACACACACATTTATGTGTTCTTTGATTCATCTTCCTGATTGTAAAAATATTTTTGTATAATACAGCACCACTTGTTAGAGTGTGTTTTAAATTTGTAGTTTTGAACATTTTTCTGTAAGCAATGAAACAAACTGTATGACCCAATTAAGACAAAACTGCTTATTTCAGAACATTTTAGCCATAAAAGGCCACTCAAACTTCTGTCATTACAATCCACCAGTATCAGTCATTAAGCACAATCCCTGCAGAAGTAAAAGTTATCCCAATGATTCCACAATAAAGAGATCTGTAACTAATGAAGCGGTTGCTACTGGCAAACAACTTTACATTTCAGTGTTTCATCTACAAATTCAGTACCTGCTGCCCTTGAAGAATTAATTGCCTGTGTTACATTAAAAAAAATCTGGTAAGCTGATAATATTGCAATAGGGATTGACTGACAAAAAGTTCATAGTTACTAGGCATCTCAAACAAAGGAGGACACACTCTGGCGTGCAGAACCCCTATCTCATTTTAAAATGCACCAAATAATATGCAATCAAAAGGTCACTGCACTATCACCACTCCATATACATGGTGTGGGAGTAGAATCCACAGTCTTCTGCACCAAAAGCAATTATGCTACTAACACTGCTTTCAAATTCTACAGCACAAACAGTGACTGCCATTTGCTAAATAAAACCGTTAGTTGCATATTGAAAACAGACTTAATATGGGCAACAGTAAACTTATCTTCACTTGAAACTCAATTCCATAAAAATGCACTGAAACTCAGAATCCCTTGAAAGTGCACTAAAACTCATAATTCCCTGAAAATTTACCAAAACTCAAACGCACAGTTCTCTCAGAAGTCTAGTAGTTGGTGTAGAGGACTCAGGCTCGTCTCCACTGAAGCTCACAATTCCTTCAGCAGTCTGGTAGTTGGTGTAGAGGACACAGATGCTTGTCTGAACAGAAGCTCACAATTCCTTCAGCAGTTTGGTAGCTGGTGTATAGAATTCATGCTCTTGTCTCCACTGAAGCTTACAGTTCCTTCAGCAGTCTGGTAGGTGGTGTAGAGGATTCAGGCTCTGCCTTCTGCAACCAAGTTACAGAGTCAAGCCTGATCAAGTTAACAGACTAAACTACCCCCCCCCCAACTAGGGCATTAAATACCATACCTCTATACCTCTAAACCGCTTAGCACAAGAAATGTGGACAAAGCCTAAAATAATGGGGGATCAAAGGTTGCATACTAGGGACAGATCATAAATACTGTTCTTATAGACTTAGAAAGATGCTAGAATAACAGTATTTTCTGAAGGAAATGAAGTCTGAAACTCAAACGTATGACATTATTTAGTTATTTCAATCCTCAGTGATTTGCCAGAAAACCATACATTTTATGAGGAACAGGCCAAAAATATGAGGCAAAAATCTGGGCAGTTGAGAGGTATGCAAACCACTCAATCTCTTAGTGCAAGAAATCTGGTCAAAGCTTAAAATAATGGGGATACAATGGCCCAAAAATAGGGCTAGATTTTAAATATTTTTTTTAACTCAGTAGGTTGCTAGAATAACAGGATTTGTGTTAGCATGTATTTTCTGAAGGATGTGAAGTGTGAAACTCATATATACGTATCTGTGTGTATATATATATATATATATAGATATATATATATCTATATATATATATATATATACACGTATATATATATATATATATATATATATATATATTCATATATATATATATATATATATATATATATATATATATATATATGTGTATGTATATATATATATATATACATATATATATATATATATATATATATATGTATGTATATATATATATATGTATATATATATATATATATATATATATATACATATATATATCTTTATTTAATGACGTCAATCCTCTGTGATTTGTCAGAAAACCACAAATTTTATGAGAAACAGATCAACATTATGAGGCTAAATCTGGACAGTTCAGACCTTCCCAAACAGCCCAACCCTTCCGAGAACCTTCCCCTAATATAGATAATATAGAATATAGTATGTGACCCACTGCAACCAAACACCTCTCAACATCTTAGTTCATGAATGAAGGAGAAAGCTAAAAAATGAAGAGGAACAAAAGACCAACATCGGTCTCAGATATAGCCTTTATGCACTTCGAATGTTGCTTTAATAACAGGATTTACATCAACATGCTTTTTATTCTGATGGCTATTAAATGTGGAACTCAAATGTCTGTCATTATTTATTAACTACAGATCTCACTGATTTGTCAGAACACCACAATTTGTACAAGAAAATAAACCAAAATATGAAGTAAAATCAGGGACAGTTGAGAGTGTCTATGCCCTCCCTCCACTGTACTTTTCAACTTCTTTGGTAAATAATTCTTGACAAAGCCATCAACAACAAAAGGGCAAAGACTCAAAAATCAGAGATGATGTTTAAATATTACCATAATTCATTTAAGTTAATAGAGCAAGAGGTTTTTCCTTAACATGCATTTTCTGAACATAAGAAATATGAAACTGTATTGTCTGGCTTTACTGACTGACTGAGTGTAATATTCTATGATTTATTCTAAAAATAATACATTCTGAGGGACGGAGCAAAAAATAAGTAAATATAAATTAATAACAACATAAAATAAAATAAAAAATAAAATGTGGCAAAGCCAGGACCATTCTGCAAAATCAGGAAGAGCTGAGAACATCTACACCCTCCACACTTGCATACATGCTTATACACTGATTTGCTAGGACACCACAAACTTTACAAGAAACAACAGGCGAAAATATGAGGCAAAATCAGGGGCAGGTAGTTAAGATCTTCCATGCCCCCTTCTCTTATCTTTGCTCAAGAATTCTGTACAAACAAAACCAACAATAACAAACATCCCAACATCAAAGACAGTTTTTAAATGTAACAATAACTTACCCAAAAAATTATACTGCATGAGGTTTTATTTCAACATGCATTTCCTGAGCAAATAATGCCTGGCTTTATTGCCTCACTGTAAAACTCTGTGATTTATCAGAAAAATAATTTTTTTGAGGGACAGAGAAAGAAAGTGTCATAATCAGGATTTCCTACAAAAACAGGGACAGTTGGTAGCATCTTCATCTCCCTCCCATAGCATAAGTCTCAGGTGTACCTCATTATGAGGAACATTCCTCTTTTTGGATCTTATAAACTCCATGTTCCAGTTTGTTCCACATACAAAGGGTCTGTCACACATTCAGTCTTATGAATTCTTCTGATATTCATGGTAGATAACACTGAATCATGTTAATTCATCAAAAAAATTTATAAGTATAAAGTAACACGTTTTAAAAGTCCTGTGAGCTTCTTAACTGAAGTTGTTATAAACTCTGTGATGCACATGCACTGGCCGAGTAATCAAGGAGCCTCAATCCTCACTAATAGCACCAGTGAGGGGTGTGCACATTGGGAAGGATAACAAGTACATACACAGTAAAGTACAATTTCCTTTATGAGTACACAGAGATCACAGTCAGTCTGGGGCTGGTTTCTCTCTTTATCTCCAGATCCCCAATAAGACTCCCCACTGGCACAGCTATAGGGTTCAGATCCCAACCAAGTAGTCTAGCCAAAACCTCCAGTACCCCCTCTGTCCAACCAGTGCTTTGTGTCCCTACCCAAGTAGCTGACACACATACATTTTGAGATTTGGTTTATATACAAACACACAAGACACTCCTGGGGAAGGCTGGCACAGGTTCTCCAGCTATGCCCCCACCTGCCAGGCTATAAGGTAGTAATCACTGTCACCAACTACTCATCAGTTACAAATAAGGCCCTTCCCAAGGGGTGACCAATTTCACTGTGTAATATCACCTTTATCCAAATAGTAAGTGTGACCCAGGGCTAAAACAATTGGAGGGGCTTGGACAGTATCACCAAATACATGCAATATACTCCAAGACCTTAAATTACCATTACACAAAACAGCCGCAGTTGAAAGGTTTAAAAATATTTAATAATAAATAATAAAAACACAAGATGATACTTATTACTTCAACACAATGGCATTACAGAGTTCAGAGATCACAGGAAATGTTTTAAAATAATACTGTAGAATAATCTGACATAAATATAGAAAACAGCTAGACTAATCTGGCTAAATTTCTATCTAACTCTGAGAGAAATACTAAGATTTAAGATCCTACTTACAGAGCAAAGGCAGAGTACTGGTGAGTTGATGTGTTCAGGTTCAGACAAAATCCAAAATGCTCTCCATTTTTTCTGTCCTTAAATTGATAACACAGCACTGCTGAGTTATTTCAGAATACATCATTCTTAACAGTTCTGATTTTGTTTCCCAGGCTCACAGAACTTAAAATTTACAGTTCTTTTTTAATCTGCACCTGCTGGAAGCCACAGCAATAAAAGACATTTTACATGTAACATCTAGTAATTAACTCTTGTCCTAAAACAATAGAAAGAATATCTTAGTCCAGACATCCTGTCTCTGGGCTTGAGATTAAACAGTCATACAATGCTTTACTTATCAGCTTCCCGCTAGCAGGGTGCACTGTGGTTACATTTTTGAAACTCAGAACATATAACAGTTTTCTTGCATTTGTAAACAGCCTGAGGATTACAGTAAAATTTACAAATGACAGAATTATTTACAAAATTCTATCTAGCTAGGCTGGCAGCCTTCACATATCTCCACTCCCCCCCCGGAGAACTCAAGCTAGGTTTTCAAGTGACCCTTGAGAAACACTGCTTGAGAGGGTTAGGTTTATCTGGGTATACCTTAACCCACTCCCTGTCTTGAGAGCCCATCAGTGTTGGCATTGCTAATCCCACTGCGGTGCTGCACTGACATATCATATGCTTGCAACCCTAGGCTCCATCTTAGCAACTTGGCATTTTGCTGGTTGGCTCAGTGTAACCATGTTGGGGGATTGTGATATGTAACTTCGATAGTTTCTGCAGTGCCCACACTATGGCTAGACATTCCTTTTCTAAAGCTGCATAGCATTCCTCCCTGGGTTGGAGCCTACAACGGAGATAAACCACTGGGTGCTCTTCTCCCTCTGAAGAAATCTGGCTAAGTATAGCCCCCATCCCATGGTTTGAAACATCCATCTGCACAACAAATGCTTTGCTGTAATCTGCACTGGCTAACACACAGGGTTCTCCCAAAGCTTCTTTAAGCTTCTGGAATGCGCGCTAACATGCTGTGGTCCATACTACCTTACCTGGCCTGTTTTTCCTTGTCAGGCCTGTGAGGGAGCAGCTATGATACTATAACTGGGGTTGAATTTTCTGTATTACCCTGCTATCCCTAAGAATGCCCTCACCTGCTTTTTGGTAACAGGTGCAGAGCATGCATGAATGGCTTTCACTTTGGCAGGTTCTGGCCTGATCTTACCACTCCCCACTCTATCTCAGGTAAGAGACCTCTGCCATACCCACCTGATATTTGCTGGGCTTAATGGTCAACCCTGCCTTCTGTAGTCTGACCAGCACTTCCCTGACATGTTGAAGGTGGTCTTGCCAGGAATGGCTGTAGATGGCAATATCATCCAGGTAAGCAAGTGCAAACCCTCTTGATCCTGCTAGGATATGATCTACTAGCCTTTGGAAAGTTGCTGGGGCATTTTGTATCCCAAAGGACATCTTTGTGAAGTCATACAAGCCAAAAGGCATTACAAAGGCTGACCTCTCGCTAGCACTGGGAGTCAAGGGCAACTACCAGTAACCCTTGGTAAGATCAATGGTTGTCAGATACTTAGCCCCACCCAGCTGCTCTAGGGCATCATCTGTCCTAGGCATGGGGTAAGCATCTGACTCTGTGTGACTATTTAATTTCTTGCAGTACACACAGAACCTGGTGCTGCCATCCTTCTTTTCCACCAGTACCACTGGGGATGCCCAGGGACTGTTGGACTCTTGAATTACCCCTAGTTCCAACATTTCCTGTATCTCTTCCCTCAGAGTCTGTTTGACTCTCTCAGGCACCCTGTAAGAGGCCTGTGTAATAGGCCTCTGGGGTCCTGTATCCACCTGGTGCCGCACCAGGTGGGTGCACCCTGGTTTCCCAGTGAACATGTCCCCAAACTCCTGAAACACCGCTCAGATTTCTTGAACCTGGGTAGGAGATAGCTGCTGGGATATTGCTACCCCTTCCACTGAGTTGTCCATCTGAGCCTCACTGAGGAGATCAGTCACCAGATCTCCCTCAGACTCCTCCTGCAATCCACTGCAAAATACTCAGCACAAGGGCCTCCATATCATGGTAAGGTTTCATCATGTTAACATGGTACAATTTGTTCCCCTGCCTCCTGCCTAGCAGTTCTACCATGTAGTTAACATCACTTACCTTTCTTACCACCTTGTAGGGTCCCTCCCAAGCTGCTTGCAGCTTGTTTTGTCTGACAGGAATGAAAACCATTACCTGCTGCCCTATAGCATACTCTCTAGCTTGAGCATTCCTGTCATACCAGACCTTTTTCTGCTGTTGGGCGTCTGCCAGATTCTCCTGGCCCAAGCCCATGAGTTCCCTGAGCCTTGTCCTGAGGTTTAGGACATATGCCACAACAGACTCCTTGTGAGATTCATACTCATCTTCCCACTCATCACAAACTAAATCTAGAGGCCCCCTCAGCCTATGTCCATGCAACAACTGAAAGGGTGAATAACCTGTGGATTCCTGGGAACCTCTCTGTAGGCAAACAACAAATGGGGCAAATATTTGTCCCAATCACTCTTAAACTGGTCTACAAATGCTTGTAGCATGGACTTGAGTATAGAGTTTAACCTCAGAACAAGACCAATAGCCTGGGGATGGTAGGGAGTGGTCTTTAGGTGCTTCACCCCACAGTACTTCCACAGACAAGCCAGCAGGTCTGACATGAAATTGGCACCTCTGTCAGTCAGTATTTCTTATGGGAAACCTACCCTGCTGAAAACCTCTAACAAAGCATTTGCCACCTTTTCCGCCTCAATGGAGGATAAAGCCACTGCCTCAGGGTATTTTGTAGCATAATCTACTACCACTAGGACATACTTTCTCCCTGTGAAACTTGTGGTTATCAGAGGTCCCGCAGCATCCATAGGTATCCTCTGAAATGGCTCCTCAATCACATGCAAAGGCATCAAAGGAGCTCTCACATTGTCTCCTGCCTTGCCTACCTTTTGGAACTGCTCACAGATCCTGCAGTACCCAGTTACATCTCTGGAAATTCCAGACCAATAGATGATCTGCATAATACATCTCTTTGTACAGTTTATGGCCATATGACCTGCAAAGGGAATATCATGGTTTATGGCTAGAAGCAACAGAATGTAGGCTCTAGGCACTACCAACTGCTGTATTCTCTCATCTTCTATCCCTCCCTCAGGTGTCCACTCTCTTGCCTCATTAGCTACCTCCATCAGACCTTGCAATGTGGGGTCTGACAGCTGATCCTGTCTCGACTTTCTCTCTCTTTGTAACCTTCCCAGTTCCCCTTCCACAAAAAGTCTGGCATCCTCTGACAGCAGTGCCTCACTGTCAGCTTGGGTCCTGCTACTCACCTCTACCTTTGCAGTCACTCTGTCCAGGGGAACATCAATACACACAAGCAGCTGTGGCTCACCATCAGTCTCACTGCCACAGGCTAGCTCCCTCCCTGAAGTAACCACCTCACCTGTCCTGGCTGCAAGTATGCGGTCTGACTGGGCCTCCCCCGGGCTATCAGACCCACATGCTCGTCTCCTAGCTTGACTGCATGTAACTACATTAACACATGGTACTGCCTCATCAAAATCCTTCCCTATCAGGACATCTGCAGGATGGTAGTTTAGTACCCCTGTTGTCTCAAGACAACCTACTATTGTCATTTTGTCCTTCCCACTTACTGGCTCTCTCACATTTTGTTCCCCACCTTGCCTCTGTGGACATCTACAGTGGATATAAAAAGTGTACACACCCCTGTTAAAATGCCAGGTTTTTATGATATAAAAAAATGAGACCACAATAAATCATTTCAAAACTTTTCCCACATTTAATGTGACCTATAAACTGTACAATTCAATTGAAAAACAAACAAATCTGTTAGGGCAAAAAATATGAAAAATAAAAAAAAACGTACAAATAAGCTGGTTGCATAAGTATCCACACCCTTAAACTAATACTTTGTTGAAGCACCTACTACTGACAGATTCTGTTGTGGCAGGCTAGGCTGCCCACCATGGGTTCCATTAAACTCATGAACAGCACTGGGTGTTCCTTTTCTGTGCAGTGATGCCCTGCTTGCTAGGTATAGGTCTCCCTTCTTCCCCAACTCATCTGAAGTAGCACATTGTCTATCAGCTAACCAGATCCTCATGTCCTCAGGCAAAGTGTAATTGTTTCCTCACCAAAAGGTCTGTGAGCCCTTCAAAAGTGGTGACCTGACATCCACTCACTCACCTATGAAAATAAGTGCTTAGTTCAGCAACATATTCACACACATTTTCATCTGCCTTGTGTCTATGATCATGAAACTTTTTCCGATAAGTTTCAGGTGTTAGCTTAAAAAATTCTAACCAATTCTTAACAGCATTTTAATCAAAAGATTCATGATCAGAAAGTTTAAACTAAAGAGTTACAGCTTTACCATGGAGTAAGGGGCTCAGGAACTGTACCCAGAGCCTTTGGTCAACATCATACTATTTACATACCCTCTCAAACATGTGAATGAAACTATCAACATGTTTCCCCTCTGTAAACTGTGGAAGAAATTTACTGACCTTTTTTGCTTCTGGGCCCCAGTTACTCTCTTCCCCATTACCTCCATGACTCTGGTGAAGAGTCAGCATCTCCTTTTCATGCTGTCTCTGCTTCTCCTTCTCCACAGCTTCCATTTCCAAACACCTGGCCTCCAACACATCTCTTTTGCTCCAGATGGATTTTTAAGTCCTCTGGAGAAAGGTTGAGCTGTCCATTCTCTGAGTGTTGTACATCTCCACAGCCAGTCTGATCATCCTCCTGATTGCTGTTTTCTGATGATGTGACCAAAGCTGCTATCATGTCTGCCTTAGTCAGGTTTCCATGCACCAGTCCTTTAGCCTGGCACATCTCAGCTAACTGGCTCCTTGTCAGCTTACAGTGCTCCTCTGCTGACGTGCTTGTCTGCTCTCCATGACTAACTAAGCTAACAAAAGAAATAAAATAATTATGATCTGAACTCTGAATATTCACTGCGTGGCTGAGTTCAAAAACACCTTCAGTGATCACTGTACACAAGCTACAGAAATTCACACCACTACAAGCCAATTAGTATGTGATGTGGCTAACTCACCACAATCAAACAATATTTTATGTGGATATCCCACCACTGCCAAACAATTAATATGTGATGCCCGTTCACTGGCTCAGTAATCAAGGAGCCTCAATTCTCACCACTAGCACCAGTGAGGGGTGTGCACATTGGGAAGGATAACAAGTACACATAGTAAAGTACAATTTCCTTTAAGAGTACACAGAGATCACAGTCAGTCTGTGGCTGGTTTCTTCATTTCTCTCCAGATCCCCAATAAAACTCCCCACTGGCACAGATATAAGGTTCAGATCCCAGCTGAGCAGTTAAGCCAAAACCTCCAGTAGCCTCTCTGTCCAACCAGTGCTTCGTGTCCCTGCCCAAGTAGCTGACACTCATAGACTTTGAGATTCAGTTTATATACAAACACACACACTCCTGGGGAAGACTTGCACAGGTTCTCCAGCTATGCCCCCACCTGCCAGGCTGTAAGGTAGTAATCACTGCTGCCAACTACTCTTATCAGCTACTAATAAGGCCCTTCCCAAAGGATGACCAATTTCACTGTGTAATATTACTGTTACCCAAATAGTGTGACCCAGGGCTAAAGCTATCGGAGTGGCTTAGACAGTATCACCAAACAGATGCAATGTACTCTAAGAGCTTAAATTACCATTACACAAAACAGCCACAGTTGAAAAGTTTAAAAATATTAATAAATAAAAACATAAGACAATACTTATTACTTCAACACAATGACATTACAGAGTTCAGAGATCACAAGAAAATGCTTTAAAATAATAGTGCAGAATAGTCTGACATAAATATAAAAAACAGCTAGACTAATCTGGCTAAATTTCTGTCTAACTCTAAGAGAAATACTTAGATCTAAGATCCTACTTACAGAGCAAAGGCAGAGTGTTGGTGACTTGATGTGTTCAGGTTCAGACAAAATCCAAAATGCACTCCTTTCTTTCTGTCCTTAAACTGATAACACATTACTGCTGAGTAATTTCAGATTACATCATTCTTAACAGTTCTGATTTAGTTTACCAGGCTCACAGAACTTAAAATTTACATTTCATTTTGTAATTTGCACCTGCAGGATGCCACAGCAATAAAAGACATTCCATGCATAAAATCTAGTAATTCACTCTTGCCCTAAGACTATAGAAAGAATTCCTTAGTCCAGGCATCCTGTCTCCAAGCTTGAGATCAAACAGTCATACGATGCTTTACTTATCAGCTTTCTTCCAGTAGGGTGCACTGTGATTACATTTTTGAAACTCAGAACATATAACAGTTTTCTTATATTTGTACACAGCCTGTGGATTACTTAAGCAATAACCCACGCCTGGGTGTGGGTAATGCTGGATTTACCCACGGTTGGTGTGGTTTGGTCATGAGGGCGAAGCCCGAGTGACCAAAGACAACCGTGGGTAAATCCAGCATTACCCACATCCAGAAGTGGGTAATTGCTCTTATACAATAACATTACTTAAGAAAAAAAATGCTTACTTTTCTTAAATAATGGCATTGTATAATGCCTCTGTGCTGCCCTTCCACAGCTGTCCAGTATCCTGGGGCAGTTCTGATGTACTGCGCATGCGTAAGAGGCATGTTCCCACACTTACGCAGTACATCAGTGCTCCATTGCTTTTCTTTTCAAAGATGCCTCATTATGTTATAGGAGTTGAACTCATATAACATAGAGAGATATCTTAAAAAAGCAACAGAGATCTTCCTTTCTCAGTAGAAAGGAAGATCTCCGTTGCACTTTTTTAAGATATCTCGCTATGTTATGCGAGTCCTTCAACTCGTACAACAGCAAGATATCTTTAAAAAAAGCAACGGAGGTCTTCCTTTCTTCATTGCTATCTCTGAAAAAAAGAGATATACTAACGAAAAAAGTCCGGGCGACCGGACCTTTTTACGTTAGTATAGTCTTGAATTTACAATAGGCACACTGGTTGGGCTGGCCAATCAGCGTGCTCGTTTTTGCATATTTACAGCCAGTCATTGTATACATTAATATTTAAAATGACATAGAATTATTTACAAAATTCTATCTAGCTAGGCTGGCAGCCTTCACAAGCTGCATGTATGTGTTCCATGTTTTGCCCCTTTATTTCACACTAAGTGTTCCATACTTCATGGATAGAAGTTTGAGAGCTGTGCCCCATACATTCATACCTATACAGACATAGAAGTATACAGTATATATACAAACATACACACACACACACACACACACACACACACACACACACACACACACACACACACGCGCGCGCGAGCGCGCGCACAAAACACTTAAATAAATCAATGACTTACCCTCCAACATGATGGTTTACTAGGTGCAAAAAAGGGAAAAAATTCCTATGCTCCTGCCTCTGCTTTTGTACCCTAATATGTCATTTCACTTTCAATCTTAGGTTGCCTCAGGCGAGCCAACAGAAAGGGGTCCTCTCTTCTTTAGGCAGCAGTTCATAGACACACTTGTTGAGCGACATCTTGGATGTCCTCAACAGTTACGTATATTAGCTAGAGCAAGTTTAGCAAGCCCAAAGCCAGGCTGTTTTCAAAACAGCCCAGAAAATGGACTGAGATGTTTTTTATTTTTACTTTTGAACTCTGCTCATGTACATACGTGGAGTCCCAAGAAGCTGCAACAAAGTAACAAGCCAGAATGTCCAGTATTTTAATTTTAGTTTAATTTTAAGTTTAGTTTTAATTTAAAAATAATAATAATAATAGTTGGATTTCCAAATTTATTACTATTTCTATTTTTTGGTTTCACCTGGAGGGACTGCAGCTTATGAGTCAGCACCATGAACCACCACGTAGTTAATCTTAGCCTCCAAACAGACACCAGGCCCTCAGTCCAAAAGCCAGACTTTCCCAGGATTTTTGATAATGATCGAAAACCCTCCTTCACCAGTCACTACTGGCACATCTCTATAGTACCTGCCCTGGTAAAATACTTGGAAAACTAATTTGAAAACAACTTACCTCATATCTGAACAAACAACGTGGCAACTGTGCATGAAGGAGTACATTCACTGCACTATGGACTGTAACTGACAACATACTTACTGACATGGATAAAAGAAGTCTTATTGGTGTCATTTTCATTTAAATGACCTGAATCTTTGATATGGTTGACGACTCAATGTTACTAGCCCACCTGCTAGACACTGGCATTAGCACAGAAGGCACACAGTGGTTCAAATACTTCCTGGCTAAGAGATCCTTCTCTGTCAAGATAGTCTCTCTGTCACATACTACCACAACACATTCAGAAGTACCACAGAGATCAATAATTGCCCCAATATTCTCTTCTAGTTTTATAAATAAGATACTCCATTGATCTACTACAATTACATCCCATTTTGTATGTCAGTGACATGGTTATCTGGAGATCCAACCCAGGACAAAAGGTTATTCAAATGTAACTACAAAAGGAACTTCTGGAACTAAAGCACCAACTCACCTTCAAAAATCTACTCTTTAACCCTCAAAAAAAAACAAAGACATGCTTTTTGGTACTAAGAAAAGACTTTCCAAAGTTACCAGACCCTCAAACTTCTTGACCAGCACAACAACCTTATCATAACACCACTTCATCAAGATACCCATGCATCTAGCTTGTTCGATCTGTTAACATTCAGGGCCATATTCCAAAACTTAGATCTAAAATCAGCTACCTCCCTTTTTGGACTCAGAGAATATCTCCTCATTTCCTTTCATCACCAGCCAGGACAGCCACTGGGAAAGATGTGCTACTCGTGCAATGAGTATAGCTTAACTTTGTTTACTATCTTCTCTAAGAAAAGAACATCAACACATCTGACTTTATCTAATAAAATATGCTGATTCATCAACAACACCCCTCACCCTAACCATCATTGCACTGCTTTATCCAAGGCAAATTAACTTTCACTGAAAGCCAGGTCCAATCTACTTCTGAGTTCACATCTATTTGGAATACTCCACCAAGGTGCCCCTTCTCCACTAGTAATGAAAATTATACTGCTGCCCCTACCTACAACCTCAGAAGCCAGAATACATTAGGCCCTACTCTCCAAACCCCATCTATAAAAATACATAGCTCTGACTAGCTTCTCTGGGCTTCCTCAAAAACTGTGGCAAATATGGACATTCTATCTATGCTAGGTTAAGGTCCCATCTCAAAAACTATCTGCTTGAGCAGTACAAAGTAAATTTCAGAACACTGGACATATAACACTACTCAGCACTAAGTTAACTCCCTTGCACATCACCCTATTTACACCATTACAATATTACTCCATTGGTTGCCACACATTTCTGCTTTCTGTAAATAATGTGTATATCATGTCTTTCCCCTTACTCACTGTCATCTTTCAACGTTTACCTTTCTCATTTCCATTGTCTCCTTGGACTCTGTATCTTTAACATTATCTGTGTCTTGCTTTGCCCACAAAACACCTGTCAGCTGTACACTGATAGCTCAGCTGCATGTCACTGGTGTCAGCTGTACATTAATGTTCCCAGTTGCATTTTACTGGTGTCTGCTGTACATTAATAACCCCAGCTGCATGTCACTGGTGTCAGCTGTTTTAATGGCCCCAGGTGCATGCCACTGGTGTCAGCTGTACATACATTAATGGTCCCAGTTGCATTTTACTGCTGTCATATTTACACTAATAGTGCCAGCTATATGTCATTGGTGTTATCTCTGCATTGTTGGAGTCTGGAACCAGAATCTTGTTACTGGTACCACGTGTATCTTAACAGTGGCACACTTATGTTATGTCTGTCAGCTGTATGTTACTGGTGCTAGCTAAATGTTATCAACAGCAGCTGCAGATTTTCACAGTCAACTACACTTTAGTGGTGGCAGATGGATGTTATCAGTGCCAGATACATTTTAGTGCTGCCAGCAGAGTTTCACTGTTGTCATATGCATGTTACTGATAAAGGCTGGGTTCTGTTAATGGCATCTCATTTTGTAGGTGCTAGTTACATTTTATTGGAAAGGACTGTATACTGTTAATCCTAGCTGCATTTTACTGTTACTGCTTACATAGTATTAGATTCATCTGCATGTTACAGCTACAAGCAGCATGCTGTGGTTAGTGCTAGCTGCATTTTACACTATTACTGTTCTGATAGGATGCCATACTGTAGGTGGATTGGACACTCCAAATTGGCCCTAGGCATGAGTGCATGTGTGCCTTCTGTGGAAGGTTGGACACACGGGCTGTTAACACAACACCGTAAAACTCCACTGCTAATCATGAGTGGACAGGTGATCAGCTGTGGCGACCCCTAACCAGAAGAAGAAGAAGAATGTTTTGATAGGATGCCAATTTTACCAGCTGCATAAAATGCTCAAATAAATCATTTGGAAGGAGGCTTATCCATTTAAGTTGAATAGGGGGAAAATCCATGATACCACTCATGGAAAAATTACAGTCCAGGATGGACAGAACATGAATGTCTACCTGCAATGGGAGAGATGGGAACAAACAACAAAACAAAGCAAGGAAAGGCTGTTGAAAATATGTTTGCACATAACATGATGATGTTACTTTCTATATTTGTTAACCAGGGCAGGTAAGCCACTCGTCACAAGTTTCCCTTTATAGGGGTGACCTAAGAGCACTGTCTTGTTAAATGACTTGCTAAGTGTTACACAATATGCAAATGGACATAACAGCACTCAAACCCTACATGCTTTGAGTAAAGGAAGCAGCTCATTAGCAAGCCAGAGCCTTAACCTACTACACTGACTGCCACACTCTCCAGATCCATCACAGCATATGTTATAAAAATGTATTTAGTGGGTCATGTGTTACAGCTTTGGAAATGGAGTGCATGGGACATTACAGTTTGCTGCCACAAGTTTATTATGACTGTCTCATGCTGCCATTACTTCTTATTTACTCTACACCCCATGTACTTAGCTTTCATTCCTTTTCTATTCCATCCTGAAGATGAATTTTGCAGTGTACTGCATTGTCCATTTTGTCTGTCTTTAGTCCTAAGTTCTATCTGACAGTATCAGACCATTCTGTATTCCATTTTTCTTTAACACAAAGTAGAGATTCAAAAAGTACCAATGATTTCAAATTTGTGTTGAATCGGCTTTGAGCTCGGACTTGGTTTGCTACATTATCAGTTCATATGTTATGGTCTTTTACAGACTTTGACCTTTTAGCAGCAGCCTTGCTGCCCTGACCTGACAATTTTCTACACACCACACAGTTCACGTGCCTCTAAAGCTGAGCACTCCACTGGTATTAGGTTATGTGTCTCCATAGCTTCCATGTGCCCATTCTGAGTAAGCTTTAATATGGAACAATATAAGTTGTGTCTCCATGCTTCATCTGCTGTGTGCTGTGAGGGTGCTCTTCTTCCTTCGGCTGCATTAAAGAATCTCTGCTGAGGAAAGTATAGTCTTCTTTGCACAGTTCTGTACTAGGAATTGGAATTAAACAAAAACAGATAATTTACACCTAAGGTTACTTCTTTTACTGTTGCAGATGCTGACAGGTCAAGCACAAAATGGAGAGCAGCAATGATGTAATGACAATAAAGCAGAAGGGTTCAGAAAGTCACCATTATCTGTTAAGGTCCATGCTGCTCTCAGACACTTAGATCATTTATATTTGGTGGCTCACTTATCCTTCCAAAAAGGTGAAGGAGGAGGACAGGATATAAGACCAGCTTTTCTTTTTTACTGCATTATCCATTGGTTTAGACCACTCCTGAAGCCCTTAATGTTCAAAGACCCAAGTACAGGCTGGCTACACATGCTCCCACTTGTACCTCGCTCTACAGCACGATCTGCCTTCCTCTTGTTTTGCACAATGTTGATCTCCACTCATAATAGAAGTTTCAGAAAATCACATGATTTAAAAGCAGTTAATTTACTGCAAGCTTTCCTGTAGGTAAGCAAATGAAGTCTAGAATTTTGGTAATGGGTAGCATAGGGAATTTATAAAAAAAATGTATGTGAGAATGTTTCTTTTAGTTATTTCAACATTAGAAAGCATAGAGTGTGATCAGGTATTCCACCTTGCTAAATTCTGCTAAATTAATGATCACATTTTATAAATATTATTATTGTTATACATAAGATTATTCTGAAAAATGTAATTCCTAGTGTTTCAGTGAGGTAGATACCTTAAATACCAAATAGGTCAAATGGATTGATATGACAATAGACAGCAAACACAGAAAATAGAAGTGTCTTGTTAATATTAAGGCAGTACTTAGAGTAAGTAGGAAAGTATTAATAATAAATAACATTTCTGGAATATGGGGTATTGAAGTGGGTATTGATGACATCAGCAAAAACTGTTATTGGAAGATTCATACTACTGATAGTAAGATGTTAAAAATATGAAAAATAAGGATTTTATATATAAATTCAGAGTTGTAGCTAGAGTAGGGTGAAGGGGTAGCAGTCTCTAGTGGAAACTGCCAGAGGCATGAGCAGTCAGTGGTGTAACAATGCAGTACTGGTGTTGTCTTATGAAGGTACAAAGATATACCAGCTTCATCAGTGAATGTCAGCACTGCATTTGTGGGCATTGCATGTGTGGTCATTTGATTGTAGCAACTTGTCAAATGACCTAGCTATTGTCCTGTAAACTTCAAACAAATAGGGATAAAGAGGTCAACCTTGCCTAATGCCAGTATTGATAGGAATTCACCACTTTAACAGATGTATCAGTTGAAAGTTCCAAATAAATAATATGTATTAAGTTGACAAATAATTAATGAAAATTTAGCTCCTATAAAACACTGAAAATGAATTTAAAATGTGTATGATCAATAGCAGTGTCTGTAGCCCACATACAAAAGGTTTCTTGATGAATGTCATTCATTAAGAGAAGAGTATCTAATGAGGTCATTTGATCTAACCTTTGTCTACTACTTTAAAAAGACTAACAGAGCAGTAAAACCTGTTTTAATGAAATTGTTTAAATAGAAGCAACAAATCATGAATCTTAGATTAACCAATGGCATAGCAGAAAACTATCTGAGTTTGTGGGATCTGTATTTGTAAATACACTTCTAGACTGAATCTCTATAGGTTGTTTCTGTATATGGAATATTAATGCCAAGAATTTAGATGCCATTTTGGCACATTCAGAAAATTTGGCTGTTAATCTGGCCTCAGTCCAAGCAGATCTGAAGCTAATTCAGCATTTCATTCTGACTGTAATACTTTTAACTGTTTCTATAAATCTGGATAATTTTTCAAAAAGAAGAATTCAGTTTCTCTCTAAGTAGTGTAGCTCATTGTGATCTGAAAAGTATCTTGTTGGATATTATAGCAAATTAGAATGAGACAGAACATTTGAATTTAAGAAAAACTGTATTCTAGACCGTGATTTGTCTGCAGTAGTGTAATGAGAAAACTTTGAACTAACTACAGAATGAAAGCAAAAACAATAATTTAACTATGAGTTTTCATTATGTCTACTACAAGCCTAGAAATGTATGAGTTCCAAATGTACATGTGTACATATGCAAACTTCCCAAGTCCTTTCCAGGAAGTGTGTGTGTGTGTGTGTGTGTGTGTGTGGGTGGGTGGGTGTGTGCTTGCGGGTATGTGTGGTTGCTTTTGAAAGGTAGAAACCTGGTCCACTCATCCAGCAAAACATCATTTGTTTTTTATGGTAAGTCTTCATTTGGTGACTTGTATATAAAGTCAGTTACAGTGTGGAAAAACATTTATACAGGACTGCCATAACACTCTGTGATAACCAGTAAACATCTTTACTTTTAAAACAAAACCTGTTTTAGAATGTCCATGACAAATGCCTACTATTCCAGAATTTTTGAACAGTTAAAAAAATCTATAAATATGATCTTCCTCACATTTAAACATAACCCCACAACACATAGTATAAGGAATTAAATTGTGTTTATTGTTGAGGCTAAACCAAACTTTTCACAGTAAAATTAGCAATTAACTTAAAACATTAAAACCCAAGAAATTAACTCATCTAAGTTTCCATATTAAGGGGTTTTAGTATGCCTTTGATAAGGATGTAATTAGTGTATGATTGTTAGTTGCCTTTTTGTCTGCAACAGAAATGGTAGAAATGCTCAGAGTTTATGTATAATGTGTTAAAACACTAATGATAAAATTATTACAAAGCAAAGCTGTTGAACTGAAAACACAACTAAATTAATGTTCCTGTTTAGAAGAAAAAAATCTCTATAAACGCCTTACCTCTTGTTACTCAATTTCACCAAATGACATACTTCAGCTGAAACTATTTACATTTTCTAGTAAATCTTAACTTTCTTGTCATAGAAATGTAGACAATCCAGTCCTAATGAACTGTGATTCTCTGTATGGCTTTGATTAAATTCATTTTTGAAACATATTTTGGTGAATTATACTTCAAATATTTACACCTGAGTGCTAAGTCAGTCTTTACACTGGAATTACTTGTACTCTGCAAGAATACCCTTTAAGAATCTGATAATCTCATCAACAACAAGTGTGTCATCCCCAAACCCATTTACAAAGTTCCTCCAACTCCACACAAGTCTGAATTTATATTCTCATGCATGAAGTTGCCCAGGTCCTGTCCATTGTCATAATAATAATGAAGCTTCTGAAGTTATCATTCAGAAAATATAGAATGGGGGGCGTGGCCAAGGATGAACACAGGATAGCAGCAGATTTCTTCAGCTCCACCAATTTCATTACATTGACAGGAATTAATTACTTAAAAATTTAATTTTTGAAGTAATTTTCTTTCTAAATATGTTTGTTTTATATAGTTCTTGAACTATATCTAAAAAAGAAAGGAAATCTTAAAAATATTCCTGTCAGAAATTACTTTGGAAATTTTCCTGTCAGTTTATCAGTCTGAAATGAGTTCCAGTAAGACAAATTCTCAAGACTCCAGCATCAAGAAAGAACTTCAGTCTCTGATAATTATAGTCCAGCAACTTACTGCTAAGATGGATAAAATGGATACTAAAATAGACACTTTCATAGAAAAAACTACAAAACAAATAGACTTGTTACATATGGGCCTGCAACAACAGAAGATCCAGATGACAGGCATAGAAGAAGCTGTGAATGACATGGAAAATAGAATACAAGAAGAGGAAATCAACATTGAGTTTCTGCTGAAACAAAATACACATTTACAAACAAAGCTGGATGACCTGGAAAATAGATCTAGGCTAATAACATTAGGATTTTTGGACTGCCAGAAAATATTGAAGGTAACAATATTACTTCTTTTTTAACAACATGGCTCCCTAAAACTTTAGATTTACCAGAAGCATTCTCTTTTGGTATCGAGAGAGCACATAGATCTATAGCTAATACTAACTCAAACAAAACTATCCTAGATCAGTTATAGTTAGATTTCTATCATCTTTTGATAAAGAGATGGTTCTTAAATCTGCTTGGGCTAAAGCTCCTGTTAAGATTAATGAAACAACTGTGCATTTTGACAATGACTATTCTTCCATGGTATTAGCTAAAAGAACAGTTTTTCTGCCACTAATAAGGGAGCTTAAAAAAGCACAGTTTAAAACATACCTTCTGTTTCCTGCCAAGCTTAAAATCTTCCTTCCTGATGGTCCTAAAATTTTCGATGACTTAGACTCTGCTTTACTGTTTATCAAAAAATAAGATTTTGGAAAAAATAGAAGAAATGGAATGGGCTAGTACTTCGTTAAAGAGACTGGCAACTGAAACTTCGTGGAAGACTTCAGAGAAGAAGAAGAAGAGACTAAAAAACAAATAATTTGTACTATGTTTTTTTTTCTCTCTCATCATTTTATTTTATTATTAATCTTTTTAAATATAGTTCCTGCATTTCCAAGAAGCAACAAATATTTTGAAAAAGATTTAATCAAAGTTATTCTCTGTGTGCAAAGAAATGTTTTGTTTCATAACTAGTCAAAATATCTGGAGATTTAATGGCAAGCTGTGATTTAACTTGTTTCTCTTTCTGAAGAGGAAAAATAAGGTCAGTAATTTGATACATTTTTTTTTCCTTTAAAAGTTTATATGTTCTTCAAATGCTATTCCTAATTATACTTTCTTGATTACACTGCTTATGCTTGTTTGTAAATAATCTGTCATGCTTTAACTAATAATAATTAGAACTAAATAATAGTAAATAATATGTTTTATTTTTAACTCTATTAATATAAACAGTAAGTAACATTCTATTGTATATACTTCTTATAGCTTTCTCTTACATTTTTTTATTTCTGCCTTACACCCTTTTACTTTCTACTCTCTTTTCTTTTCTTTATTAATATATAGAAATGCTTTTGATCATATAGACACAGTAAATAATAAGATTTGCATAGGAGTTGAGTTGGGACAAAAATGTTGAGTTTTGTTACTTATTAATAATTTTGGGCTTGATTTCACTTACATAGAGTCTGTAATAACCTGTAGAATGCATTGTGAAGGTTTTGTCATGTTTAGATGCATTTACACTACTAAATGAATGTTTGTCACTAGTTTTTAATAAGTTTCCCACCAAAATGTTAAGAGAGACAATCTGGGATGTGAGCTGTCTCATGCACAGTGTCCATGATCTACTTCAAAAGCTTCAACTCTCAGAATTCTCACAGAGAAGCTGAAAGCAGCTAGTCTCACCTTTGACCTAGATATCACACTGACACATCACAGATACAGGAATGACACTACCTAATTATACTTTCTTGATTACACTGCTTATGCTTGTTTGTAAATAATCTGTCATGCTTTAACTAATAATAATTAGAACTAAATAATAGTAAATAATATGTTTTATTTTTAACTCTATTAATATAAACAGTAAGTAATATTCTATTGTATATACTTCTTATAGCTTTCTCTTACATTTTTTTTATTTCTGCCTTACACCCTTTTACTTTCTACTCTCTTTTCTTTTCTTTATTAATATATAGAAATACTTTTGATCATACAGACACAGTAAATAATAAGATTTGCATAGGAGTTGAGTTGGGACAAAAATGTTGAGTTTTGTTACTTATTAATAATTTTGGGCTTGATTTCACTTACATAGAGTCTGTAATAACCTGTAGAATGCATTGTGAAGGTTTTGTCATGTTTAGATGCATTTACACTGCTAAATGAATGTTTGTCACTAGTTTTTAATAAGTTTCCCGGCAAAATGTTAAGAGAGACAATCTGGGATGTGGGCTGTCTCATGCACAGTGTCCATGAGCTACTTCAAAAGCTTCAACTCTCAGAATTCTCACAGAGAAGCTGAAAGCAGCTGGTCTCACCTTTGACCTAGATATCACACTGACACATCACAGATACAGGAATAGCAGATTAATAATATGTGGTAAAAACCTATGTCCCAAACATATACATTACTATAACTCATTTAATTTATCTGATTGACAAGCATAAATAATTTTATAACTCTATACTGGAAGAAATTGTCATGTGATATATTTTAAAGCAGTAGTATAGCATGTTTGTAAAATCTGGTTACTAAAATGTGTTTGCTGTGCATTATTTTGTATAAAGCAGACAGATTTATTGAAGGGACAGCAATGTAAGATGGTGCTCAGTAAAGATACAACTCAGTGAGATCATATATATATATATATATATATATATATGTGTGTGTGTGTGTGTGTGTATGTGTGTGTCAGAGTCTCTATATCCATATGTGTGTGTGTGTGTGTGTGTGTGTGTGTGTGTGTGTGTGTGTATGTGTGTGTATGTGTGTGTGTGTGTATGTGTATGTGTGTGTGTGTATGCATGTGTGTGTATATATATATATATATATATATATATATATATATATATATATATGTATGTATATGTGTGTGTATGTGTGTATGTATATATATATATATATATGTGTGTGTGTGTGTGTGTGTGTGTGTGTGTGTATGTGTGTGTATGTAGATATGTATATAAATGTTTCTGAGAATCTGCTTAACTATGAAGTATGATTTATAACAATTTCTATGAATACAATATTTTATTCTATTGGCAATAATGAGTTTGAGTAAATGCTCATATACAAGCAATTCAAGGTTTTTTGGAAGCTGTTAACTGTATTTACATGACAGAAAATAGATGCATCCTAATATATGTAATGTCTGAATCATATTAGCCAAAGTTTTTGATTTAAATGAATGTTAGAACTTATTTTTCTCTCCTCTTGATTTCTAACATCAAGATTATTTGAATGCTATTTGAATACAAGTGTTTTATATTACATGGATGTATATAGTAGTATGAACAGTTTTTAAAAAAAAAAAAAAAAAAAAAAGGTTTATTTTAGTTTATATGATGCTGTTTTGCCAAATGTGTAGTCTTGTCTTGCTAGATAATTGAATTGAAAACTGTTAACTTCAGTTAAATATAACTAGTATTAAATTGATAAGGTGGTAGCTGACGACTGCTGCTTAGGGTAGGGGTTAACTTGAGTGGTAAATACTACTCTAAGTTGGAGTTTATAACTCCAGGCTGGATGCAAGGTTTAATCCTTACATTATTTTCACTAGTTCATTGTTATTTGTATATAGTTTTGACATCCACAATATATTTTGTACATTCATTGTCACTACAAACAAAATTGAATCCTATACGAAATCCCATAAGAGATTCAATAAATACAGCTATATTTAAAGGTACACCTACAGGAGGAGATGTAACATTACTTATCTTGTTATTTGTTATTTTGATCATAAGATTCTTAAGTTTTAAAAATGCCAAATGACATCTTTAAAAGGAATTTCTTTAAACATTAATGGATTGAATAATCCATGTAAAAGGGCAAACCTAATAAGATACATTAATTTACATAAGGCCAACTTAGTCTTCCTACAAGAAACCCATCTCTTGAAAAAGATATTGATAAACTAGCCACAAACAAATATACAGTATTGGTTAGTTCAGAGCACACTCAGAAAAAAAGAGGAGTGGCTATTTTATGGAATAAAAGTATGCCCATTCCTAAAACCATTAAGTCTTATTAGGATGACAAAGGAATGTGTTGTATGGTTACAATACAAATTAATGGGAAGACTTACACTTTAATTAATGTATATTGGATACCGGGAATTGGTATTAATACAGTGAAACATCATCTTGATAAGATCATATCATTCTCTATAGGAGATATTATTTTAGCTGGTGACTTTAATTGTATACTACATGAAAGTGATACTACCACTAGAGGAAAGAGAAGAATTACATCTAATGCAAAACATTTAAAGGATTTTGCTAATTCTTATCATTTGAATGATATTAATAATCAGATAGATTCAAAATCATTACCATACACCTTTTTTTCTAACAGATACAAAACTTATTCAAAATAGATAGGGTCTTTATTTCTAACCAGATGGTAACAGATTTAATTAATTCCAAAATCATTTCATGTCCTATATCTGATCATAATTCAATTGTTTTTGAATTCATGATAAAAATACTCATAATGTTCAGATCAAAAGGATCCAGCATACTTAACTCAACTAAAAGACTATAAAGAATATATACTTTCAGAAGTAAAACATTTTTTAGACATAAATAACACTCCTGAAGTCTCCATTGTTTATGTTTGGGATGCCTTAAAATCATATCTATATGGACAAAGTATCAGATGGTATAATAATAAAAGGAAATCTTGGAATAAGGAATTGTTAGATATTCAAAGTAAATTAGACTCTTATAAACATAATAATAAAGAAAATATTATGGACAAGAAAGTTATTGAAGAAATAAACAAACTAAATGAGAAATACAAAGAAATTTTAACTCATAAAGTTAAAATAACTTTAGAGAATACAAGTTTTGTCTTATTCAATAAGCCCCAAATACTTACATAGACTTAAAAATAAAACAAAAAGGTTGAATAAACAAAACCATATCAAAGAAATCTTTTCTCTAAGGGAAAAGAAGAATGTTTCTAGTATACCAAAAATACTAGATGAATTTAGAAATCACTTTCACAAAATTAACCATAATAATATTAACATGGAACCTAAAGATAAAATAAAGGAGTTTATAACCACAAATATGAATAAAAAGCTTAATAAACAACAGATTAAACTATTGGACAAGAGTATTTCATATACAGAAGTTATTACACAAATAAATAAGCTTAAATCAAACAAAGCACCGGGTAACGATGGTATTATACCAGAGATATATAAAATCCTTTCTAAAAATACATATTCATTAATACATAAGGTTTTTATTTTGGCCCAAACGGAGTTAATAACCCCCCCCATCTTGGCAATATACATTTATTTCACCAATTTTAAAACCTAATAAAGATCCAACTTGATGTTCTTCATATCGGCCCATCTCATTACTTAATGTTGATTATAAAATGTTTATGAATATCTTTGCTGATAGATTGAAGACAATCATTCCTGGCATTATAGATATAGATCAGACAGGCTTCATTGTAAATAGAAATACTTTTGATAATATAAGAAGAACTTTAACATTAATAGATTTTGCAAATAGGAAAAAGAAAGATTTAACACTTATTAGTCTTGATATAAGTTCAGCATTTGATTCAGTAAGTTGGGACTATCTGTTTACCTTAATGAAGTGCACAAACTTCTCGGATGCATTTGTAAATCTAATTGAACATTTATACAAAGGAACGTTGGCTTATATTAAGGTAGGAACATATGTTTCACAAAAATACCCATTCTTAAAGGTACAAAACAAGGATGTCCACTTTCTCCACTATTATTCACTTTAGTAATGGAGCCTTGGGCTAACTTGATCAGAAACAGTACTGACATAGAGGGTTTTGAAATAGATGAAAATACAACATCCAAAATTCAACTTTTTGCAGATGATGTTCTAATTACATCAGCAGGATCTAATTCTTCTATACAGTCTCTATTTGATAACATGATGAATTTTAAAAGTATTTCTGGTTTAATATTCAATGAAGAAAAACTAAAATACTACCTATATATACACGAAAAATATTCTCATTAGTGATTTTACTAAATATGTACCCAATTCAGGTCAGATAACTTATTTAGGTATAATACTATCTAAAGATATTAAATCTATTATATATAATAATTATAATACCTGTTTTCTTAATATATAAAATCTTTTTAATACCTGGAATAATATGTTTTTACTATGGAGGAGAGACTTACAATTATTAAAATGATAATATTCCCCAAGATTTTATACTTAATACAATCAATAATACTTCCACCTACAAAAATAATTATCAAGAAACTGAACACACTAATGTTAAATTTCTTATGGGCACCTAATAGACCTAGGATTGCATTAAAGAAACATACTAATAGCTGGTCTCAAGGGGTATTTCTTTTCCAGACTTTAATTTATATACTATCTCTTCTATTGTAAAAGTTATTACTTTATTAATAGATCAGTCATATGTCACAAAATGGAAAGATTATTGGGAGCTAATTAGTATACACTTCATGAAAATCTCCTTAACACATAAAAATATGATTGTAAATAACTCCATGTTATGGTTACTAAAGGAATTTTGTACTTCACCTATTACACCTAAACATATGGTTTGTTACCCATTAAATATTATTATTAGTTATCATAACTTTATATTCATGCACCCTAAGTATAGGGAATGGAATTTTATTGTATTTCCTATAATGTATACTCAGGGTATGCTTTTGTCATCTACTTCTGAAGGAACTCATTTAGCTATAGATAATGATCTAAAGTACTGGTATCAGTTGATATCTGATAATAAAGTTAAAAATCTAGATTTCTTAAAACAAGAATTTGATCTAAGAGAAACTTGCTGGTTAGAGGTTCAGACCTTTAGACAACATCTCATTAATAAAATAGATTTAATGTCTATAACTGTTAAAGAATCTATTCCAACACTGATTAATTACTTGATATTAAATTTACAACATAAAGTTTCTGATAAAGGTAAACTTTCATACATACATAAAGTTATCAGACAAGAAACTTTTTACAGTGTAGATTCATACTGGAATTATTTCACTTCTATTAATGGGGACCCACCAAATCAACAAGATAAACAATATATATTGGAATCTGCTTATAGAACTACGTCTTCCACTGTCTGGAGACTTTATACATGGAAATTTTTACATAGATCTTTTTATACACCTTTGATGATGAATAAAATAAATAATAAAGATAATCTATGTAAGAGATGTAATGTAGAAATTAATGCTGACTGGGCTCATATGTTTTATGACTGTATAAAATTGAAAGAATACTGGAAGTCAATTAATGAATTTTGCAGGCTCTTTTACAGATAATTTCATTATTTCTAAATCTCTTATATTATTCAACACACCTGTACCTCAAAGTGTTAAAAAGGTTAAGCTTCCCTTGTTATGGTCTATTCTAGCAGTGGCTAGGAAAATAATAACTAGAAATTGGATTTCAGATACACCTCCTTCGTTCAATGAATTTAAACATGTTATGAATATAGTGTGCCATATGGAAATAAACACAAATAGAACTAGAACAAATAGAAAAACATCTTATTTTATTGTATGGGATAATTTACAAAATTTGTTAAAAAAATTTTAATTTCAATAGCATGGTATTTTAGTTTAATTAATTGATCTGATTGTAGTGGATTTCTTTGTAAATACTTTAGTTGTTTTGTTGAATATTATAATAATACCTATTTTTAATTACTTGTATAAAACTGTTATGATATTTCTCTTATATGTTAAAACAATAAACCTGTTTTGAAAAAAAAGAAAATATAGAATGATCCTTTTTGGTTTCTGTAGTTTCAGGTGGGTTAAATCAAGAAGAAATTAAATCAAGAAGAGATGGGGTAATTGTAAAAACATCTACCCAGTTTGAAATAACATGTCAAAGGACTAAAGACTGCAAAAATACATGCTCAGGTCTCAGAAATTCTATAATTCTGCTGGGATTCATATCACTTTAGTAGATTCCTGACATAAGGTTATGTGGCATGTCACCAATACACACCCTGGAGACAGAAGCAGGAAGGAATGGCTGTACAGCAAAACATGCAAGGTGTAAAAGCACTATTTACAGGTACAGAAGTTGACAGTGTAAGACACAAAAACCAAATACCCCATCACATCCCACACTATGCTTGGATTTCCTACAGTATCACATATCCTTAGCCATACTTACAGAAAGGGTTAATTTTGCAATGTTGTTGATCTGAGTATTATTGCTGCTCTTAAATGCTATTATGTTGTACAGATACGTACTGGACAATGTATATACTATCAGCAACTCTTACATTCTGTTCACCACCTATTTTCAGTGGTACCTACCTTCTGCACTGCTACCATGAATATGCAGGTTTGCCTGTGGTGCTTTTCTGCATCCTAAGCAAGTAGCATCTTCAGTGGAACACCCCTTTGTCTTGTATTTTCATCTCTCTATCATCAGTCAACTGCCTGTCAGCAGAGTATTTGCTAACGTCATGTCAGTATTGTCAGTTCAACAATTTCTTGTAGTATCAAAGATCTCAAATGAATTAGGTAGATGTTAGCATTATCCTGTAACTAAAGGGTATCATTTAAAGTCACAGGTTCATAATGCTAACTTGAAGAAGCCTGTGGGCTATTAAGGCTACATCTTGTAGTGGTCATATTAGGTGTACCCAGCAAAAACAACTAGTGTCAGTTCTGTATAATATAGTAACCTTTTTTTTATAAAAGGGGAAAAACTGAAATGTCATTACTGCCACAGAGAGGCTACTGCCATCAACAGTGAGTGACTCCTTGCCAGAAAGTACTAGAATGAGCTAGTTCTGTTTCAGCCATGCTCAAATGCTTGCCTGATCTGTATGCCAACCTGCAAAGTTCAAACTGCCTTAAAGTACGAAGTGATCACAGTCATACTAGCTGCACTAACAATATTTTTCCTTTATCCTGTATCATGCAACTCCCTAAAAAGTGATTGAGTAACTTTTTTTTTTTTGTCACCAGCTCATATCCCCTGGGAAATGCAGGAATACCCAGTCACACAGCATCAAGAGCAATGAGGTACAAGAGCCTTACCTGTGAAACCTAACAGAAGTGACGTCTTTTCACTAGAGCAGATGATTACTACAACAATTATTGTTTACCATAGTTAGTAGGAATATACTTTCTGTACTGAAAATAAATCATAAACTTTGTATTGTTAACAAAGATCAGTTATACAAAACAGATGTCTAAAGACATATTGCACAACTGTACAGCTTTAGGTGTAGTTCAAAGGAAAGGCAAAGTGAAAGTTGTTGAGCTGACAGAAGTTTGCAAGCAGAAATGTGCTAACTGAAAGCTGTTTATCATTATTCCTATCAAGAATAAGCTTTGCCTGGGGCTATGGCTAACTGAAAGCTGCTTATCATGCATTCTATCAAGAATAAGCTGCCCCTAGCCTAATATTACTCCATTTACTGTCATTAACATGTGAGATAGTTGCAACTTATAAGGAAAATGTACACACATTCAGTCAATAATGTTCAAAACTTTTCCCTCTGATGGTAGTAAATGTCAGCTATGCACACAGAACGTTTTTCAACACAGTTATTGCTGCTTAAGGTTTATTTATGCTTTGTTCTTCTCTTTACAGCCTAAGGATGGACAAAGATTGAATTCTGAAATGTTATTTGCCCAAGGTTCAACACACTGAGGATTGGAGCCCCGCCATAGGAAATTGCTCTTGGTAAGTTGTGTTGGTATTGACAGGGAGTTGTGCTGGCAATGATGCCCTTTCAGGGGTAATTTCCTCTTTCTTCAAGTTGCTGTGACTGTGGAATTGGTATATATAAGTTTGGGGTGCAGGGAGGGCTTGGCTCCCACATCAGGGGGGTGCACGGTGCTTGTCCTCTTGAAAAAACTCATACAAATGTACTTTCTGGCCATTTTTTTTTGGGCAGTGTACTTTGGGGATGCCTATCTGTAGGTTGGACTTTGACCACTCATAGTGGAATCTTCTCTTTGCAATGATTTCCAAAGGAAAAAAAAGACAGAGAGAGAGAGAACTAAAGGATTTATGCATGAAAAGAAAATTAATAAACATTTGTCAAAGACAAAGACTGGCTTACACTGAAGTTAAAGTGCAGTACTAGTGGTTAATGATGTGTGATCAAGCAAATGAAGCAAGAGGCAATGAAAAAGCTGAAAAATGTGGTAGCACTTGACTTATACTTACACTTTAACATACATACTTATAAGGGGGGTGAAATGTTGGGGTGGCCAGGTGTCAAAGTGGAAAATATTTGCCAGGATTTCTATGAAAATATGACAACACAGACTGTAATTGACCCAAGATTGCCAAAATAATACAGTCAATGAAAATTAATTTAAGTTAAAAGAGGTAAAAACTCAAACCATTTTCCTGCCCTTGGTTTTCTGATGCAAAGGTTTCAGAAACAATCTTTTGTTTTGGAGTCTGACAGTGCCATACATGTGTGTGTGTGTGTGTGTGTGTGTGTGTGTGTGTGTGTGTGTGTGTGTGTGTGTGTGTCTGCGGTGGTGCAGCAGTTAGCACCCACCGGGTGCTTCACTTTCCTCCCACATCCCAAAGACATGCTGCAGGTGGATTGGACACTCTAAACTGGCCCTAAGTGTGAGTGTGCGCCTTATGAGGAAGGCTGGGTGCGGGGCTGGCAACTTGACACCATAAAACTCCACGGCCCATCGTTCTGCGGACTGTTGTTACACAAACACGCACACACACGTACGTCAGACTTCCAAACATCAAACACAACAATTTGACATGCTATCATGAATACTTCAAGAAAGAACCTTGGTGCATGCAATTTTTATACAAAAAAAAAAGAAAAAAAAAATATATATATATATATATATATATATATATATATATATATATATATATATACATATACAAAAAAAATTTGTTTTTGTAGGGGACAGGCCTTCCTACAACCCCATGTTAATTATATATATACTAACTCCTAGATTACACAATATTGGGAAAAGGGAATTCTTCCCAACCCCAAGAGCTGTGTAATCTTGCACTATGGTCAGCTTTCTGTTTAATCGACTAAATGCAGTCAACTAAACAGATGTTGAATAAAGATTACTTAGACAAAAGTGAGCCCACCCATGTAGATAAATATATATATATATATATATATATATATATATATATATATATACATATATATATATATATATATATATATATATATATATATATATATATATATATATATATATATATGTATACACACATATATATATATATATATATATATATATATATATATATATATATATTTATATGGGTCTAGGACTATTCAGTGAAAGCACATTTCACTGAAAGTCAAATGACTGTGCACAAATCACTGAAAGCTCAAGTCACTGAAAACTCAATTCACTGAAACACATTTCACTGAAAGTTATATATATGACCTTTTCCCCACTGTAGTGCGACCCCGGAGTTAGAATATATAGTCGGGGGGAGGGTTGAGGGGGCACCACCCCCCACATTGGGTTGTGTGGGGGGCATAGCCCCCGCATAGTTTGGAGATATATTAAGTTTAGAAAAGAGTAATTTATTGAAATTGCAAGTATCCATGTGTATAGTTCAAAAAATTTAAAATATGTGGGGGGCTATGCCCCCCACACCCCCAATGTGGGGGTGGTGCCCCCACACCCCTCCTTACTATATATTCTAACTCCAGGGTTGCACTAAAGTGGGGAAAGGGCCATATATAACTTTCACTGAAATGTGTTTCAGTCAATTGAGCTTTCAGTGAATTGTGCACAGTCAAATGTGTTTCAGTGAAATGTGCTTTCAGTGACTAGTCCTAGACCCATATACATATATATATATATATATATATATATATATATATATGTGTGTGTGTGTGTGTGTGTGTGTGTGTATATATATATATATATATATATATATATATATATATATATATGGGTCCCCTTCACATGGTCGACAGTTCATATAATCGTCACTCATTTGGTCAACAGTTCATTTGGTCGACAAGCAGATTTGCCCCCTTCCCCAATGTTGTGCAACCCTGGAGTTGATATATATAGTTAGGGGTGGGTGGGGGGCGAAGCCCCCCCACCTAAAATGCTTGTCGATCAAATGAACTGTCGACCAAATAAACTGTCGACCATATGAACTGTCGACCATGTCAGGTAGACCCATATATATATATATATATATATATATATATATATATATATATATATGTATATAGATATAGACATGTTGGATAAGTAGTACCTATTTATAAACTGCATCAACACACAACATTTAGAGAGCAGAGCCCTTAAATGACTACTTTGAGAATTTCAAAGGATTCTTGGAATTTCAAGGCAATTGAATATCATGAACATTTATACCTTACCAGTACCCATCTTCAGGCTAAAACCCCTTTCTCCACAGTAGGCTACACCAGTCTAACCTGGGGTAAATTTGTTGGTACCCATTCAAGCATCTAGGTTTTGATTGAAGGATGATAGTATTTTGCATTTCTTAATCTGCAGGTGCAGTCTGCTCCAGGGGGTTGGAAGATTTTGCATGGTGAATCTATCTCTCCATTGCATTTTATTTTATCTGCTAATGAAGATGTAGATCCCTGGCTCTCATTTTTGTGGAAGTATTTGACTTTGTGAGTTACAGGAGCTCCAAGACAACTGCGTTTCTAATCGCACAGAAGGTGAGACATAGATCTTCACACAAGAGTTTGTAAAATATTGAATGAAGGGACATGCTTCCAATGGCTCTTAATAATGTAGGGTCATTTGCCTCTGCTCTTCTTCATTAGAAGCCTCTGGGGTCTTTCTAGTTGTTTGATATATCTAGTGTGGTACATGATGAATGGGCATTGAACATAATAATTGACTTAGTCAGTGCTGGTTAAAGGAATGATGACCTTTTTAGGTCTAGATGATATTCTTTTGGTGGCAGTTAGTTGTGATAATTAGACATATTTTACAAATACTATTGTCACATGATGATCAAAACAGAGGGACGTATCAACCCATGTTCCAAGATCCTCAACTACATTTTCATTCTGAAGTGGGTATTGTCTATGCTATATGCTGGAAGCAGGGGCTTTTTGCCAAATATGATGATACTGCACTTTTTTGCATTTAATTTGGGCCTATTTTAAGTACACCAGGTATTTAAAGAGTGTGAATTCTTGCTGAAGAGTTTGGGTATCAGAGGAGGACAGACAATGACTCCCAATTTAAGTCATTTGCAAATTTAGTTAACCAAAGGTACTGGTTTACATTCTGGCAATCAGGAAAGAAATGCCAAAAAGGAGGTGTCTCATCACTGAGCCCTGGGGGACACCACTCATTACCATCATGCTTTCTGATGAGGCACATGCCACTTGCATTGTATGGGTTGTGCTTTTAGCAGGCTATTCATCTTACCACATAGGGATCTATTTTAAAGCATTATGTTTACTTACACTGCCAGTATGGGGCATGGTATTGATTGCCTTAGCCAGGTCAAGATATGCTGTGTGAACAGCATGACCATTGTTGACAGTCCATGCGACTATCTCAAAGAAGTTAACCAGATTCATTAAGCAATATCTTCCCTTGACAAAGACAGATTTTTGTTGTCATAGTTTATGAGTTCAGTTATAACATGTTCCCAGGCTTTACAGATGAGGCCTGTCAGGCTGATGGCTCTATAATTCCTGGGGTCAGAGTTAGGTCCATCCTTATAGAAGGTCATCACCATAGTGGTGCACCAAACATCAGGGACAAACCCTGTAGCTATACTCAAGTTAAATAGTTTGAGGAGTGTGTCCATGAGAGCATACTAAGCACTATTTTTTAAACAATGCAGTATATTGTCAGGTCTCATGGAAGAAGTAATTTTGGTCTTATATAGCACCTTCAGTACATGCTTATTTGTGGAAATAGGGAGCTGAAGAAGATTCAGGGATTTGTGGACTTTGGACAGAAGGCTGTGGGAGAAAAGTTAGCACTGAATTTGTTTGCTACTATATTGGCAACATATGTTGGGTCCAAAGGAAAGGTGCAATTTTGAAAACGTTCAGAACAGTATTGGATGTTATTACTTAGATTCACAATGTAGCTAAGGAAAGCTTCATTAATGTCTTCAGCTTCAGATGTTAATTACCTAATAGTATTTTTGAGGTGTTAGTAATATTACTGATACTATCCCTGATATTGTTTATCTGCTATATAATTTACTGATTTTTTTCTCTTACTATAAAGTTTATTTATGTTGGAGGATCAACAAGGTATTTTATTTTTGGATTCTCCTTTACATTTTGCCCTGGTTAGGACTGACAACTCGGTACAGTCATCTAAATGAATATAAAACTCCATCATAAAGCTATTTGTTTTGTCAATGTCAGAGCTGATTCTGCTATCAGTGAATTCCGAAACTATATCATAGAATTGGACGAGATGAGTGCACAAGAAACCCTTGTATTTTAATACATTTGATGCAGGGCTTTAGAGATGTTTAAGGTGAAAATCACTAGTTTATTTTATGACTTAACAAGAGAAGGAGATACCATGGGAATAATGCGTGAAGGGGCTACATTTGTAAGTACCAGATCTAGAATATTATACCCTGTGGTGGGTTTGTTAACTATCTGTTCCAATTAAGTTTAAGAATTTCTGGGTATACTGTACATTGGAGGCTTAGGTGCAGTCATCCAATATAATGGAACTCATGGTCTATACCAAAATTCCACAAACATAAAAAGTTACAGCCTTAAACAGCAACCAATTATTTGAGATAAGCAGAGGAACAATTTTACATTAAAACATAATTACTACACTTAAACTACTAAATGTAAAAAAAACATAGATGCCCATTATATAAGTGCAATAAGGCACTTATGGGTGTTTGTGGTCCAGATATTATTTTATATACATACACACATACACACACACACACACACACACACACATGCACACACATACATATATATATCTATATATATATATATATATATAAATATAACTATATAAATATATATATATATATATATATATATATATATATATATAAATATAACTATATATATATATATATATATATATATATATATATATATATATATATATATATATATATCAGAAAAACGTCCTGGAGATTCAAAGAATGGAGACCTGTTTAAGCACTTTTGGTCCAATTTTTATTTCAGAGGAACATCATCAGTTGTTTGTGAGCTATTTTACCAAGGCTTTCTGTTATTTTGTTGCATGTTACTTGGTTTCTGCGGTAATATTTGGGATATATATATATATATATATATATATATATATATATATGCATACACACACACACACACATTTATATATATATATATATATATATATATATATATATATATATATATATATATATATGCACAACCTCTTTTCCCATTTTTGCACATGTAGTCAGGGTGTCACTTCAACAGTGACAATCATCTAGAGACAAGAATTACACCACCGAGTGGCTAGCCCTGCCTTGGTATGCACATAAGCATACTCACATCTATGGCCCATTTAGAGTGTCCAGTTCACTTATTGCATGTCTTTGGAATGCGGGAAGAAACAGGAGCACCTGCTGAAAAATCCACAAGAACACAGGGAATGTATATATATATATATATATATATATATATATATATATATATATATATATATACACACATATATATATCTATGGATCTACTTTGATTTACTGAAAACTCATTTCACTGAATTTCAAAACACTCACACCAAATCGCCGAAAGCTCAAATTACTGAAAACTCATTTCACTGAATCACATTTCACTGAATGTAAGTACTGTTGGGCAAATAAAATGTATATTCCCTTTTTCCCCACTGTAGTGTGATCCTGGAGTTAGTATATATAGTTAGGGGGGTGTGGGGGGCTTAGCCCCCCACATAGGTTCATAGGTTCATAGGTAGGTACTAGGCTATCTGCCCAAGGGCCTACATAAGCCTAGCCAACAAGGTTCCCTGGCTTACGCCTCCCAAGAAAGTTATTTTCCTGTGCCACTATCGAGCAGAGACACAGAAGTGATCCCCAGTGTGTATTTCCTATTTCCCATCCACTCATCAAGATTTTTCTTGAAGAGTGCTAATGAAGAACTTTGCTTGGCATAGATGGGTAGCCTGTTCCAGGCTTTGGGAGGTCTTTAGGACAGGAATATATCCCTCCAGCATGTCCTGTTTATTGTGGTGACAAGGTTTAGGTCCCTAGCATGTGTAGCTCGGACGGACTGGGATTTCTTTAGGTGTAGCATGTTCAACAGCTCTGGGTTTGGCATAGCTTTATATGTTAGGCAGAGATCATAGGAGATATGCTACAGAGTAAAGCTGGAGTTTTTTGAGGCGGTAAGTGTAGGGCATTTGTTTGAGGCAAGTAATCCTCTTTGTGAGGTACTTCTGTGGCCTTTCCAGCTGCTGCAGATGTCTTGTGAGGTACATTCCAAAAGGGGCACTGTACTCTATAATGGGTCTAATGAGTGTCGAGTAGAGGAAACAATGACCTCTTTTTTCCTAGATGAGAACCCTTTTATGATGAGGTGTGCCACGTAGAAGGACTTCCTGACTACTGTGGCGATGTGACTATCAAAGGAGAGACTACTGTCCACCTGGGTCCCAAGGTCTCTTATCACACATTCGGTGTTAAGTAGATTGCTGCCTATGTGGTAGTTCATGGGTACAGAGTTTTTACCAAAGGGGATGACAATGCACCTTTTGGCATTGAGCTTGAGGCCACAGCTCTGACACCAGGCATCTGTCTCAGTGAGGCCCTTCTGTAGCATGTCCACATCAATTGGGGACTTGACTATGGCTCCTAGTTTGCAGTCATCTGTGAATTTCATTAGCCAGAGGCCTTCTGTGTTAGCCTGTACTTCAGAGAAGTAGATACCAAACAGGAGAGGTCCCATGACAGAACCCTGTGGTACTCCACTTGTCACTGCTTTGAGGTCAGATTTGGAGTCTGCAACTTTTACAGTGTGGGTTCTGTCAGTGAGCCAGTTGGCAACCCATCTTGTAATGTAGGGATTTATACCTAGTTTATTGAGTTTAGCTATAATTCCAGAATGGGGGATGGTGTTGAAAGCCTTGGCGAGGTCAAGATAGGCTGTGTGAACCATCTTACCCTCATCTACGGCTTTGGTGACTGCCTCAAAGAAGTTGATCAGGTTCAAGAGGCATGATCTGCCTTTCACAAACCTGAACTGGGTGGGATACAGAGTTTGGAGGTTACCAATTTCTTTGTTTATGAGTTCCATGATGATACGTTCCATGGCCTTGCAGACCAGGCTTGTCAGGCTAATAGGTCGATAGTTCCCGGGATCAGTGGTGGCTCCCCCTTTGTGGAGTGGGATAACTGTTTCTGTGCACCATTCAGTGAGCACAAAGCCTGTTGTGAGGCTATTATTGAACATGGTGCTTAAGTGCGGAGCCAGTTTGTTCTGAAGTTCGTGTAAAACACAGCCTGGGATGATGTCCAGTCCCATGGATGCGATGTTTTTGGCTTTAGAGAGTGCAGCTTTTACCTGTGTAGTTGTGATTACAGGGACTCTGCATTCTTCCTGTATAGATATGGGGCCTTTAGGGGGTGGGGGTGGGGGTAAAGTTAGCACTGAACCTATCTGCCAGGATGTTGGCAATATCAGTTGGTTCTGTAAGTTTCGTGCCGTTGTGCTGTAACTCAGAGCAGATCTGGGTGTTGCCATCGAGATTCTTGACATAGCTATAGAATGCTTTGTGGTTGTCCTTAGAATTAGTGGCAATTTTGTTTTTGTAGATAGCTTTGGAGGATCTTATAAGGGATCTCAGCTTCTTACTGAGGCTAACCAGGGAGCTCCTCCACTCATGGGATTTTACTCTCTTTTGAAACAGTTTCTTCCTTCTGTTTTTCAGTTTGTTTATGGCAGGGGACCACCAGTTTGGCTTCTTGGTTCTGTTTGGGATAGCACGATCCATACACTCTTGTAAGTGCTTATAGAGTGCATTTGTATAGGATTTAGCAGTTGTAACTGTATTGTCCATCTGCATGGGTGTCATGAAGTTTGCCACTTCTGTCTTAAGAAGCATGAAGTTGACTTTGGAGAAATATTTTACCATGGTTTCCTTAATGGCGGGTGGGGGCAGGATGTGGCTATCAAGGGTGATTAGCTTATCGTCGGATCGGACCAACAAGGAGTTGACTTCAGGTGTGGAACACCGGTCACTCATGTTGGTAATGACTAGGTCTAGGATATTGTTGCCCCTGGTGGGGGTGTGGATAAGTTGATCCAGGGCATTGGAGTTTATGAATTCCAGAAAGCTTTGAGCTAAGCAGTTGGTACACAAATAGTTTTTCCAGTTAATGGTGGGGTAGTTGAAGTCACCCATTATTAGGGTGTTTGGTTGAACCCTAATATTTTCCAGTACATCAAGAAAAGAGGAGTGGGAATCCTGGGGCATGGTGGGGGATCTGTTGCAAGCTACAATTTGGACTGCAGTTTTGCCCAGAGTTAGTTGCACTTGGATAACCTCGGATGCATTATGCTGAGCAACTAGCCTGGAGGTATGGATATCCTTAATGAATATGGACACCCCTCCGCCTTTGGTGTTTCGGTTCAGGTTACATGGCCGAAAAGTGTGGTATGAGTTATAGCCTGGTAGTGCAGGGGTGCTCTCTGGAGCCTTGAACCAGGTCTCAGTCACTGCACAGATATTGATGTTCTCCATTTTAAGGAGTGCCTTGAGTGAGTGCATTTTGAGATTTAGACTTCTAGCATTGAGTAGCATTACCCTCAGTTTTTGCTTGGCTGTTCCTGTTACGGTGGTGTATTTGTTATTTGAACCTTGCCTAAAAAAGGCACTATAGGGGCAGCAAGAGCCTTAGCCAGTATCTGGAATCCCAGGGGTGACAGGTGCAGGCCATCTGTGGCAAAGCATCATAGTCTGTCGACCATGTCATCCCAAGCAGACAGATACTGGATCCCCTTAGAATGACACCAGAGGCTTATCCAATTGTTGAAGTCAATCATTTTGTCCTTGCACTGCAGTATCATTCTGGGTGATGGCAGAATGCTACTCAGGGCTAGGGTCATACCTGCCTGGGCTACAAGATCGGAGAGCTCTTCCATGTCTCTTTTCATGTAGTCCAGGGAAGTACATCCTTCCATGTCTCTTTTCATGTAGTCCAGGGAGGTACATCACAGGTCATTCACACCAACATGGACAATGACAGAGTCACATATGTACTTGTTGTGGAGTGACCTAAGTACAAGGGTTATGTGGCGGATCCTAGCACCCGACAGGCAGCTGACAATAACCTTCTCCTTGTTTAGCCTGGTGAGTGGGACATCAATATGCCTGACTATAGAGTCTCCTACGACTAGTGTGTTGGGTATGTTGTTTTGCCTTATTGGCTGTAGTTGAGTGCCACAATGAGTCTGTGGGCTATGTGTCATTTGGGTTGTGTTGGGGATAGAGGTTGCTTGCGTTTCTGTTTTGGAGGTCGGTCTCTGTTGCCATCTACCTTTGGTTTTATATTGTTAGCTTTTAATGAAATGAGATTCATAAATATAAAAGCTAAGTAGGTGATGGGCTGTGCCCCCCACACCCCCCTAACTATATAACTCCAGGATCACACTATAGTGGGGAAAGGGCAAATATGTTTTATTTACCCAACAGTACATACATTCAGTGAAATGTGATTCAGTGAAATGAGTTTTTAGTGATTTGAGCTTTCAGCGATTTTTTGAGAGTGAATTGAAATTCAGTTAAATGAGTTTTCAGTGAATCAAAGTAGACCCATATATATATATATATATATATATATATAAAATATGGTGAGAGAGATTTAAATTTTGATTGTTTACATCTTTCCCTGAGTAGTATATGTGCGTGGATGGTCTCAAGTTTTTGTGCTTGTGTTTAGCGTGTTTCCCCAGATGACATTTTAGCCTAGTTAATGTAGCTTTGATAGTAAACATTGTCAGTCTAGGTATATTACTAACATATAGTAATGTTAAATAAATACATCTGTAAAATCATTTCTGAAAAAGGCTGACAACACTTAGTTTTGACTGGAGACATCCTCTGCCTTTTTCTTTTGCGTGTGTGTGTGTGTGTGTGTGTGTGTGTGTGTGTGTGTGTATGAACATATATAATAAAAATGTATATACACACATATATATATATATATATATATATATATATATATATATATATAGAGAGAGAGAGAGAGAGACAACATAAATACATAGATATAGAAAGTGAAGATTTCAGACCACTGCCTGTGTCACAGTGGCAGAACATCGACAATGCAGAAGAATTAGATGTGAAAGATACAACGCCGAGGATGCCGACATGGGAAAGGCTGTGTGAGTATGCAGTAGTGACGACGTTAAGAAGGCAGGTAAGTGTGGAGATTGGCGGTCTGTAGGGATAGGGGTGGGTTAAGTGAGTTAGGGTTAGGGAGCGATAGGGGTGGGTTAAGTGAGTTAGGGGTAGGGAGCGATAGGGGTGGGTTAAGTGAGTTAGGGTTAGGGATAGCTGGGTTTAAGTGAGTTAGGGTTAGGGAGGCGATAGGCGGAGTTAAGTGAGTTAGGGTTAGGGGCGGGTAGGTAAGTGTGGGATAGTGACGGACCTTAGGGTTAGGGTAAGGTTTAGTGTGGGCTTGTAAGGATTTTGGTGTGCTTGTGTTGTGTGTGGTTTGTGGAATGGGGATGTGTTTTGTTTTTAATAATTGTTATTGTGGTGTGTGCAGTGTATGCGGTTTCGTGTTTGTGTACCGTCGGTTATTTCGTTGTCGGTTATGTGTGGTTTCGTGTTTATGGACTGTCCAATATGTGGTGTCGGTGATGTGGTTGTCGGTGTTGTGTGGTTTCGGCTATGTCAGGTAGAACCATATATATATATAGAGAGAGAGAGAGAGAGAGAGAGACAACATAAATACATAGATATAGATATACATATTTCAGCCACTGCCTGTGTCACAGAGGCAGAACATTACAGTCAATAAAATTAGATGTGAAAGATACATCCTGATTATATACCAATTTCAGTGCAATAGCAGTATATACATTTCGAATAGAATTTTATTTATCCTTTGTCGACCCAGTTAGTAGCCTCTTTTCAAGGGATACCAAAGGTGGTAGTTATACTATTAGGGGAATTTTAACCAGGGCATCAGGGAACTTCCCTTATTCTCATGTTTTGCAGATGTTACAATAGCCAATTCACTTCCTGCTTCCATTTTGGGCATAGTGGCAAACCGAAAAAGTAGTGAGCAACATGGAGAGTCAGTTTGTATGAGTAAAGAACAAGGATTTGGAATCCTTGTAAACTTTAGACAGTAGTTGCGAGATCGAAGGAGAGGTGACTGGGGGTGGATTAATGGCAGTTAAGGTGTTAGTGAAAGTGTTGGGAAGAGCAGAAGTTAGTCGAGCCTTCCAGCAGTTATGCTGAAATAGGAGAGAGGAATCATTGCTGAAGTTGTCAGAACCTTCACAAGATTTGGAATTGGTATTTCAGAGGCGGTTGTTGGAGGAAGAGGGTGAGAGTCACGGTAGATGTATTAATGCAGCCCTCCATATGGGAGGGTTGCAGGATGTTATACTTCAAGAATTAATAATGCAAAGTTTACCAGAGAGTGGTGAAGCAGCACCATGGGCAGACATTTTAGAGAGAATATAGAAGGAAGAAGGCACAGCAGTGTTCTTTAAAAAGACGTATGCAGACAACATAGAAATGAAAGGAAATAAGTGCCATGAAGGAACAGGAAACACTTAATACATATCAGCAGCAAAGAAGATAGAAGCCTGGACAGGTATGACATCTGGGATAATTTAGTGGTTCCTTTGGGGATCTTAGCAAAAGAGGTAAGAGCTTTTATACATATTAATAAATTATTGTGACATCGTTTGTGAATCAGGACAAGCAGTGGAAAACTTTTTGGGACAATATGAATTAAAAAGGAACTTTAATCTGTGGAACTTATATGAGTTTTAAGTATTTAATAGGGAAACAGAAAAAGAAAATATTTATTCAGGTTCAAAGGAAGTTGAAAAAGAGACATTAAGAGACTATTTGAAGATGTTTTGTAAGCAAGCAATGCACTTTGTATAAATATATGACAACAGAGGTTTATAGATTGGGGGATGTGAATGTAATGTGATATTAAAAATGGAAAATGACAGTATTGTTCATATACCAAGTTTGATAAATGTTGAAGGGAATAGGGGATTTGTAAAATACTGAGGACAACCAAAACGTTTTTTTTTTTTTTTTTTTTTCTTTGTGGAAAAATGATCATTTAATTAATGAATGTGATGAAAGAAATGCTATATTTGTGGAAAAGTGGGGCACAATGCAAAAAATGGGACTTAAATGTTTTAAATGTGTAAAGTCAGGATATTTATGGCTGGATTGTAAGCAAAATATAGAAGAGTATAAAAACAGGAAGAGAGACTTCTAAATCTTATAGGTTCATAGATTATTACTAGGCTAACTGCCCCTTGTGGGTCATTTTAAGCCTAGCCAACTACCCCAATGTGAGAATCAAACCCTGCACTTTGTTTTTGCAAGGTAAACACCTTAACCATTAAGCCAACCTCCCACCCCTATTGATCAAGAGACAGAGCTAAATGAAGTAAAAGAAACAGAACAAGAAAAAGTGGAAGAAAATAAAATGACAGATAAGAGTGAGATAAAAGAAAGCACTAGAACTAAGGAAAGAAAACATGATAACCAAGGAAATGAAAGGATGTCAGATATAAGTGAAGAAGAAATGAATTGAAGAGCTGCAAAAGAAAGTAAAATTTGATTGGAAAAAGAGTAAAAGACAGGAAAAGAAAATTTCTAGGGGTAAGCATAAACAGAATAAGAAGGGTAAAGAGTAGTTTTTTTATGATATAGTGTAAATAATATAAAAACATATTACTGGGAATAGTAGTAAGAAATTTAAATAGTATTAAAAATATAAAGTGTAGAATAGGTGTATTAGAATGGTGTGTTAAATTAGACCTGGATATAGTCATATCAGAAGACATAAGAATATTGTCAGAAGATGAGACACTATAAATGGAAAGGATATGGGGAGTGAAATCATCTGGAATACAAGTATTGAGACATGTTCAGGGTTAGGAGTATTATGTAAGTAATCAGTTAAAGTGTTGGATTTTATATTATTGGTAATCCGGAGAATAATAATTGTAGATGTATGATGGAAAGGATGGGTATATACAATTATTGCTATATATGCATACGTTACAATGAAAGCAAAAGAAGGAATATTTAAAAAATACTATGTAAGTGTCAATATGGATATAATAATGGTAGGTGATACAAATTGCAACATAAGAAAAAGAAAATAGAGAGGGGATGTAAAAGCATTAGTGGAAGTAATAAAAACCTGAAAGTTGTATGTAAGGAATAAAAAGCAATGGACAAATGAAAGAAATAATTTAAAGACAGAAGTAGATTAATTCATAATTTGAAAAAGCTTAAGTATAAAAAAGGCACAGCATTTCAAGATTTTCTGACAATTACAATTTGGTTAGAAATTCAAGAAAAAATGTATTATATAAAAATTGGAAAAGGCATAAAGAACGGAGACAAATTATTAATTAATAATTGACGCATCATGTAGAAATGAGAGTTTTTTATCTGAAGTGGACAACATGGTGAATACGTTTAAAAAACAAATATAAAAATATTATGTGGAATGGCAAAAGGTAAAAAGAGAAGAAGGAGTTAAAAATGTAAATAAGTAAGGATGTGATGGAGAAGATAAGCAACAATATTTGAGAATGTTATAATAGAGAGAAAGAAATATAGGATTTATATCAAGAAAAAATAAAGAATATTCATATAAACAAATACACTTCTTACAAGGGAAGAAAGAAGTGGCACCATGTTTAAGTGGGTCAGGAAAACAGTAAAACATAGTAATAAGAGAGTTAAGAAATAAGAAAGGACAGAAAGCAAGAAGTCAACAAGAAATAATGAATGTAGTAAGGCAGGATTTAAAATCAAGACAAATCGAATATTTATATGTGGAAGGTTAAAAAATTGACAGAACAAGATAATAGAGAAATGGAAAAAGCTCTTACAATGGAAGAATTTAATAATGTATTAAGTATGGCAAATTTAGAATCTGCGATGGGTTTAGATGGGAAAGAATATCATATGTATAAAGATATGAAGAATTTCCAAAAAGAAGTAATTGTACAAGTGTTAAATGAATGTTTGGAAAAATGATTTAGATAAGACGAGATATGTATTGGAGTGATGAAATGTATATGGAAAAAAGGGACTAAAGATGTTATAAGAAATTGGAGGCCAATAGAATTTAATAACTAGGATTAGAAACTATTTATGAAAATATTACAAATAAGGATGGATTAGAAAGTTAATAAGATATTAGAAAACACTATATTTGGAAAAAAAAGGTAAAGGAATTCAAGAATTATTAATGATAAGAAAAATTGTGCATGATATTTGTTATAGAAAGGCAGAAGCAAATATGATGGTAGGTGACCTAAATAAAGCATTGATAAGACAAAGTATGGCATATATTATGGGAAATAATGAAAGAATATCAATTAAGTGAGAAACTTCTTAAGACTTTTAAGACAGCATATAAAAACAATAAAGTAAAAGTGCTACTGAATGGATGGTTAAGTCAAGAAACAGATATTAAAAGTGCGATATGGCAAGGATGTCCTTTGAGCAATATTTTATTTATGTTAGTTATGAATGCAGTAGTTAGTAAAATAAATATGGCATTTGAAGACTTAGAATACAAGTCCATAGAAGGTATAAAGGTCCCAGTAATGCTTACTTAGGCACATGCTATAATAACAGTAGTTGAGAATAAACAATGGATGGAAGAAGTGATTAAGAGACTTAATGGGCAGTTGAGGAGTATAGAAATGAGTATAATAGAGATAAAAGCAGAGGATTAGGAGAATAAGGTCAGATACAGAACATTTACTTTAATGTGAAAGAAATACCATTATTAGGAATAACATTTGGTGATAACATGGTAAAGAATAAACAATCTGAACAGACAATACCAAAACTGAGAAATAGATTTCTATTTTGAAAGATGTATAAGTTGTCTTATAAGAAAACGTGTACTTAATAAACTCTGTATTGCTAGGAAAAATAGCATATTTAGCAAGTGTATATATGATTCAAGAAAAGAAGAGAAAGAAATTTTGACCACTGCTTTCTGCTTTATATGGGGTTCCAGGTTGAACGTGGTGAAAAGATTTATACTATATGCTAAAGAAGAAGAAGGAGGATTGGGACTAATAAATTTAGTGGTATATGTAGCATCATTGAATTTATGCAGGATAATAAAGTGGGTTGAAGGAAACAGTTCACTAATTAGTGTAATTATCTCAGAAAAATACAAAGCAATATGGGGTTTGTTGCGCAAATATAAAAGAATAAGAAAAAATGAATAGAGAAATAATATTATATTTAGAAGATTATGTCAAAATTAAAAATAAGAGAAGTGGAAGAAAACAGGAAATATGGTATATGAATAAAGGTATTATTGTATTTATCAATGGATAAAATAGAGGAAAAAAGATAAAGGCATTAAAAACTAGAATAGAATGATGTAAAAAGTATGTTGAATGTTGTAAAAAGTATGTTGAATGTAGACATTTTTATAGAGATTATCTGTAAGTAAATTGCCAGTTAAAGCTAATACGCCGTATAAAAATAGAAGAAAGTATTTGTCATTCCTGTGGTGAGACTGTAACAACAGAGCATTTTTTGTAATATCAAAAGATCAAGAATTTATGAAATAAGTTGAGTGAAGCGAATTATTTGGAATGTATTACGAAAATAGGAAAAATCAATATGGATATGATAGAATTTGGTTATTATAGTAAAAAAAAGTTAGGAATTTGCAACAAAAATTTATAGGAAGAACTGTTTTATATAATCTGGACTATATGGAAGGAAAGAATGAAAGAAATAAAGCAGAATAGAAAGTAGATGGTGAGTGAAATATTAAAAAAGATAAGATTTTGGTTGTGGAAAAAATTGGGGGTATTAATGTATATATACTTATATAGATGGTTATTGAAAAGCTAATAGTGGAAGTGTTTAAAGGACTAAACAATTATAAAAAATTATAAAAAAATGTAAACAATTTTATATAATTGTAAATAATGCATAATATATGCTAAGAATGTAAATGTTGTATGGAATGTAAATTATGTATTTAATAAAGGACCCATACACTTTGTGATAGGTGCTGTGAGGTCTTTTACATCCACCTGAGTTACCTCCAACTTACGCAAATGGGGCCTTAGTTTAACATATCATCCAAAGGAATATACCCTCAGGAGTGCAGCACATTTCTTATGCTGTACTGCAGTGTTAGTAATCACTCTACATGAAGTGAGACTAGAACCTATGAACTTCTGCATCAAAGGCAAGTGTACTACACTTTGTGCCACTAACACTGATAAGGTTTAGGTTAGCCTTGGCTAATTTACTTTCGGCAAATAAGAGAGAGAGAAAAAATGATGAATGTATATTTTACAATAGACAGAGTTGTTAAGCACAAACAAGATATACTTCCATAACATATGAATTACACTATATAGAGTTGTTGGATGCACTGCAGTTGTCAATATAATCTCATCAGTCATTTTTGTAAATTGCATTTTGTATCCAAGTTGCGCAAATCCAATGTCATTGTTCAGGTAACACGCTAAGCACTGAAAAAATGTTTTTAAACATCATTAATAAAGTTCCATAATTCTGCCAAACTTAGATTTTGAGCTCAGTTTTTCAAAATACTATTTATGGATCACCACACCTGAACTGTGATACTGGATTTGTGCAAACTGTGTAAGCATGACTTATGACAAGACTGTGAAACCACATTTACAAATGAAATTGTACAGATACTGTAGTTATACAAAAACAGCCTCTAAAGTAACTATTATGGCATTTTTATAATAAAAAAATCCACAAAGTCAAAAAAAGTAGCAATTAATTGAGATGTGTGACCTACTTTTTCAACATAACTTTTAACAGCTACTTGTAAGTCTTCCAAAACTTAATATAATTAACACTTTGAGCTCAGGGTTTCACCATACTATCTATGGAGCAAAGCCACATAAAATAAGACATTACATTTGTGCAACCTGCATCTAACATGCAGTTTACAATGCAGTTTACAGAAATGACTGAGATGATACTTACAACTGGAGTTGCACAGTGTCACACAACAGTTTATCAGAAAGGTTCCTAAAATGGCTACCCTGACATTTCATACCAAAATTCCACACAGTTAAAAAGTTATATCCCTGCACAGCAATCAGTTAATTAAAATGGATGGAGTAACTATTTTACATAAAACTACACTACAGAAAATATAAATGTTAACTGTAAAATTTAAATTATGAAACAATAAATAATACATGTGCTAATTTTATAAATGCAATAAACTACTGATAGGTTTGCTTGGTACAGACATAACCATATACACATGGACTCTTCACCTCTGGGCATGTAGTAATATCTGTACCATGCATGCCCCTGACAGCCAAACACACACACACACACACACACACACACACACACACACACACACACACACACACACACACACACACACACACAAAAATACTTTGTCATTCAGCAACACACTCCTTACTTAACATCAGGGTCATGTCAACTAATTTTGAGCAATGCCATATCAATGTAGGATTTGCTTAGCTAATTTGCCATGCAACTTTCCAATGCATGTTATTAATTATTCATGAGGACCCCACTTAATGTATTCACTTTGAGTCATAACTGTGATTCAGCATTCATCTGGCAGCTCAGTCTAATCATAATATGCTGGTCCCTTATCTGCAGTCACTCATCATAGACAATGTTTAGTAAGTGAGAAATCTCACTCTTGTCAGCCTCACATGATCTCTGATCCTTAACTGGGTGTATTAATTACCCAGCAGCCAGTGTAAAAGATCAGTTGCTACTGCTGATGAAATCTGACGACCAACAGGAATTATCACTTGCCAGAAACAGCTGACACATTTCTGCTCAATGCCATTATGATAGTGTTGGGAAACTACAGTCTCAGCAATATCTTAAAAAGGAGTGCATCTACACTGTAGTGCTTTATAGTACAGTTTTAGTTTCTGACCTCTTATTAGCAAATTGTGTACACAATGGATACATTCTTGTAGCTTTTCTGTCAGAGGCACAAAGCGCAGTTAATCAGCATTTTGTAACTATATTGCCATACACAAATGCAAGTATAAGACAGCAGCAGTTCATCTGATGGTAAAAGTTCTGCATGTAGAGAATGGCTGCACCTTGAACTACAATCAAGTTTATAGTGCACACTAGTTACTTAAAAATAGAAAACAGAGGTCTGTAAAATGACATAACATAGATTGCTCTGGTTGTTGAGTAATGCATTGTTTCCTGACTTCAGTGATATTTGTCCATTTAATTTTCACCCTCATGCCTAAAACCACGTTACTCGTAAATAAATTATGCATTGTTTGCTGAATGTCATGGTTAGTTGCATTACTATTTCTACAATTTGTCTGCCCCCTCATGTACTTATATTTCTAAGGGCAAAGTACTGCATTTGTCTGATCAAAGAGAAAAATGATTACAAAAAAATAAAAGAAAAGTAATTTGAAGTCCGTCAATATGCTGGCCTTTAACAGTACTGTGTAACATTCTCCATGTATGGCATCCTCTCCACAGTCAAACTAATCTCTGTTACTAGTGTTGTAATGTTTTCTTTTTTGCTTTTTACTGTACACACAGAAATAACTACTAATACAATGCACATGGAAACTCCGGTGCAGTTACATACATTTGTTTGCTAGTACCGCATGAGCAGGGTAAACAACATTTGCTCACTCTATGTATGAATGTTTTATGTACATTACCCACAGCAGGGATTACTGTTACAGTAAGTGCTAGATTCAAGCTTATTGTGGTGCAGTTGCCATGGTATTTTTGAATGAACTTTAGTAACTAGTTATGTTATATAAAAGCACAAATGCTAGAGAGACTATTTCCTCTCAAACTCATATTAAGCCATATGAAAGATGGCACAGTAGGTGCACGGCCAAACAAATAAAATGGGTTCAGAATCCAAACAAGAATTAAGAACATGGAGAGGCTTTCAGCAATTTTATAAGGAAGAGAAACAAATATAGTGAATCCGATACTTCATAATCTAATCCTTCAAATGAATTCCTGTGAAGAAGTATTTTCTTACAACAGAAATTAGTTTTGTGGGACAAATGCTGAAATGACATAAGGAAAAAAATTACAGTTTAGGTAATATTGAAAATGTTTCACTTATTTTTCTACATATTTGACAATATCAGTACAAAGAAAGAGTAACCTTAGTTCTGAATATTTTGACATATATGGAATATTTATTTTTCCTACCTCTTGAACTTTCATCTACTACCATTGCATACACGTCTTATTAGGAGAACTGATAAAGTTCAAATGGAGGACAGGACTATGTAGAATCCAGCATAAGGCAGTACTACACGGCAAATTACATCTTCCTGGAAGAGTACAGAAATCGGTCATAAAGGGTCTAATGGACATGACTTAGTGCTCTACAGAAGGAGGCATGTTGTCTGAGTCTGGGCTGCAGCCATTGCCCTCTTGACCTAGCAATATCGGTGTTACAGATAAAAATGGTCATGACCACTCTAGACATAAACAAATCTGTTTGTCTCCTCTGCTGATGAAGGCCAGAGGCCACAGTTACACACTTTACAGTAAACAGCACACACAGAACAACCAAGAATGTCGTTTACATTTGCCCTCAACACCCAAACAACTGAATAACTAATGAATGTTTCGCAGAATGAGGCCTCACCTTGTTAGGGCTATTTCTTCCATCAGGACATGGCAGAGAGTTGTTACCGTTGCTCGCATTACCTTCCTGCAGGATATCAGGGGTCTGTTGTCTGGTCTGTCGTGACACAACAAAGTGCACCCTTTCCTCACTGGCCTGGATGATAAAAGACAGATGTAGGATCAATAAAACTGCATTTTTTGTAATACTAGAAACTCAGAATTAAACACTCATTATTTCTACTGCATGGGCTATAGTTACAAAGCAAAATGATCTGAATAGCACTTCTGCCCATTGTCAAAAGATTTTTCAACTGTATATGTTTATAACCATAAAAAAAAATTCCTGTGAGAAATATATATTGCTTTATGAACAGCTTTTAACAACTGACCTCCAACAATTGCAGTTGCTGACTCATGCCAGTTTAAAAATATGTTTAAAAAAAACATGCATTCATTAATTTGATCATTCAGTTTCTTCATAACTGTGTTACCTTGTATATGGTTGTGAAATAGGTTAAACATTTCCCAGAAAGCTATGGGTGTAAGACAGAGAACCAGTTATGAATGGGATGACTGCCGTTCAGTGTGCCTTTGGGATATGGGAAGAAACTGGCGACGATGACAGGAGCTCGTGTAGACAGGAGGAGGGCATGCATATTGCCTGCAGAGAAGGCACTCCAGCGAAGATATAGTCAGAAGAACCTATTGCTGTGACGCACTGCAGCACCACATCTAATACTGTGGTCATTACCTGCATTTGAAACTCAGACTGCATTATGGGGTTATTGTTATTCCTATGCCACAGCAACTTATTGGGAATGTATAATGCTGCTCATACGGAACATAAAGTACAATATGAAAGATTATGAACAAGAACCATTAACAGTTAACTTGTAGTGTACACAGCATTGTGATTACATTCCAAGACTAACTAGTTATGTGCTTTAGTAGCATGAGACCTAAACTTATCAATTGTTAAGTACTGCCACAAGCACTGTTAAGATTTTGTCTCGCATTATTCCCTAAGAAATGATAGTGCCAGCTACCACATCATAGTGGCAGAACTAAGAAAGAAACAGCTTTGTTTCTGCCTGCTATGCCTGTAATCTGTCCCTAACTTTCTCACAAAATATTGCCACTGACATGTTGCTGTCCATTTGACAGCTCTTGCTAAGAACTTTACTAGCTTTGATAACCAGCAAAATACTTTACAATGTTTTTTCTTTTTCATTGTAATTAATAGTAATTGGAGCAGATAAGACTCTATTTACTACAAAGAATTATGATTGGTTCTCTGATCCTAACTTAGTATTGTGTGTTCTCAACATGGATTACCAAGATTTACCTCTATGCTAAGTGTTTGCAACATGGATGTCAAGAAATTCACCTCCAGAGCAAAGCTCAACAGGTAAATCTTGACATCTGTGTCAAGAACACATAATTAGTTATGACAGGAGAGACCTGATCACAATTCCTTGTAGTATCTGAGGTCTCAGCTACTCTGATATACTACTAATTGATGCAAGGGTGCAAAATGTTTTACAGCTATGGAAAGAGTGAAACACTTATTGCTGTCGTACAGACAGCAGTTAGAAGCTAAGTGTATTTATGATGGACTAACAGCTTTAAATGCTGTAAGACACTGAATTCTGTATTTTCTGTGTGGCAGCATGAAGTATTTTACAGCTTTCAATGCTGTTTTAGCTTTTCAGAGATGCTCTGTGATGGCCACTCTTTACCCTGTGGTGTAAGACTAGACCATAACACCTTTGAATGTTATGAATAACAAAAGGATTATGCTTGGGTTTCCAATCATAATCAGCTTGTTATGTGTTCCTGACATAGATGTCAAGAAATTTACCTGAAAAGCTCAAAGCAGGAATCATGACATATCTGTTTGGAACTGTATCTGCTCATCACATATCCAGAATGACAGTAATAAAAAATAATATCTGAGGTGCCTTTTTGACTTTTCCATGTTGAAACTAACTTTAGCCCCATTCAGCCTGAGTTAATTATCACAATAGCATGTCTGTAACTGCGGTTCAGTATCACTCCTGATTTTAAAGAATTCTGTAAAATGCCATGGTTTTGAACTCCAAACAACAGAATTGTAATAGTAAAAAATAAAATAAAACAAAACTGAATACTGCTGGAAATAAATTTTTGACAGCCATTACTTGTTGGGAATATCCCAATGAAGATGGCTTCAACTTCTATACCCACTTAAGAATTATTCATGTCACCATGTCACTGCAACTCAGAAGTAAGTATATCCCTGCTGTGTTGGCATATGGTGTTTGAATTCCGTTATGTTCATAACTCATTCCCATTAGTAATACATTTACCAGTACTAGGTAGATCCAAAAAGGGATGGTTAGGCTAATAAAATGTAAATATAGCAATCAGTGACAGACAATGTACACAAAGGCACAGGAACACAGACATGATATAATACCTTTTATTGGACCAATACAGCTTTTGCAATTACTCAACATTTCCAGCTGGCAGGAGCCCTTCATCAGGAGTTAATCATAGGTCATAGATCACTGATCGACACTGTGTGCTGAACACCTAAGCAACAAAGCTCTTTATGAACCTTAGTGAAGATATTTCCTTAACTACCATGTAGTGAATTCTAAATCAGGAAATACAATCTTTTACAGCATCTACAAAGGCTGGTGGATTTCTATACTTGGAACCAGTAGGGATTGCATGACTTCCTAATTACCCAACCAATATTATGTTATTGGATTTCTGTACTTGCTCAGCTATGGTAGCACATCTGCAAACCTGAAATTCACAGTATTTCCCGTTTATACTTCTAGACATATTCACTTAATGTGCTTGGTTGAGAAATTGATCTTCTACACTAAGCAGATTTTCCCAGATATATCTTAGAAATGTAGATGCTAATTCTTTTTTTATCTTTTCCTTACACTGTGTAAAGTTTCTGAGTTTAAATTCTGTTACACAAACCTTTCTGAACTCTGTCAATGGTAATAGTGGGGGTTCTCAAAAAGGTCACCAGTTTTCACTTAAAGATTCTTTATAAAGCTAGTCTGAACTGTGGCTTAGCTTGCAAAGATTATGGAAGGAAATGATTATTTTTGGCTACATTGACTGCAACAGCTATCTACAAAGTTGTATATGTCAACCTCGAACGTCTGTCTAGTAAGGAGTACATTTTTGTTGTAGCTGTACCATGTAAAATCAACTGATAAAATATCTGACTTGCAGTTAAAGTCTACCATTCATTACCCTGATTATCCTGGATCTGGTGTATCAGCTACTTTTAGCAATGGATTCATTTCTAATAATATTTCTTAGATCAGCACTCTAACACTACTTTCTGATACTTGGAGGTGTCCTAACTGCTAAAAGCATGTTGGTACAAGTTTATATGTTAATCTGCTTTCGTGGCACAGTCAGAACTGTGTATGTGTAAGTGGTTTTCAGACTACAGAATCCTGGGCAAGGAAGGACAGAATAATAAAGTGGAATAAGAGGAAAAGATTTGGGGCAGAAGGGCAATACGTAAGGATAATAAGGTACTGCTAGTAACAGCCCTATGATAATAGGAATCAGGTTGGAATGGAAAGGAAGCCTCGCCGTAAGACATGGGTGGAGATTCATAGATTAGTATTAGGCTAACTCCCCTTGTGGGCCATTTTAAGCCTAGTCAGTTACACAATGTGAGAATCAAACCCTGCACTTTACGTCTATAAGGTAAATACCTTAACCATTATGCCAACCTCCCTCCTCACCTAAAAGTGCACAGATGTTGTCTGGAATGCTACTACTGATACTGCAGACAGTTGGATAAGTGTTTGAAGGCAGACTAATTTGCATGTACCAGTGTGTCCTCAAATAAGCAATAAACTGGAACTGGTGTGATGGATGATGATAGTAAAAGATATGGTGCTTTGTGAAGCGAAGCAGAAGGACTGATAAAACTTTTAGCTGTACTTTCAATTGTATGTGTTAGTGAGGGGGAAAATAGAGAATTCTCAACATAGTGGACAGATGATAGAATGACTTAGGGTGAGAGGTTAATGCTGATGTAAGACTGAGTTTTTGTGATGACATGAGAGAGCCATTAGGATGGATGATTAAAAGGTTTTGAAGTTCAAAATGGGATCTGATATTAGAATCAAGCTGCCCTTATATGTGAATGGGAGAGAGAAAAGAGGTGGCGGATGGGGGGGGGAATCAAAAATGAAGATAACAGATGTAAATGAAAAACATGTGGCTGGGTGAGTTAAGAAGTGAAAGAGGGAAGCACATGCTGAAAAGTATAAGGGAAGAGTAGAGATCTGGGTTTGTTTATATATGCATGTATGTGTTTAGTTATTTGTTTATCTTTTTTATTTAACATTTTGTTTAAGTAAGTGGGCTAGATTATCTTTTCAGATCTGACTCAAACTCAATGCAGATTACAGAAAGATACAAAGGTTCTAAGAACATTTTATCCAAGTGTGCAGACAATAACAATGTACAGACAGACAGTAACAAAATATACATAAACAGTGAAACTGACATTTATATACATTCTATAGCAAGGACGATATAAGCACTACAACACAAGTTTTCAGCTGTCCAGCAGACATTATATTATGGTTTTTGGACACAAGCTGTCTTGTTTTTACTTATTCCATGAGTAATTTACTATGAGCAATTTCTGATGCATTACAGTGTTAAGAAAGGTGTAACAACAAAAAAAAAAAACTTTGGTAGCAGTATGCAACAGTTGTGACACAGGCGATGATTTTACCAGGCCGAAAAGCAGTATCGCCTCCAATACTTCAAAAGCTGGGTCAAAGCCTCTCCAAAAATCACAATCATTTATTTTAAAATGTTTGCTTGTTTATGATAAGTGAAGAGACTGACAGTTTTGTCTGCAGTAAGATTCAGTTGAAACAGTTTCCTTTGGCAGACTTTTCAATTCTGCACTTGGTACACCATCAGTAGATTCAGCTAATCAGTTTTGTGGCATGAATTACATGCACAGAGAATGGATGCGCTCTCAAGATAGTGAGAAAGTAGAAAAGGAAGCAGCAGGACATCTGTGACAAAAAAGAATGCGACAACTTCAAGTTGTTATTATTTATTATTATTTATTTATTTATTTACATTTGTTGACCGGGAAAATCCAACTGGACACAGGTCCTTTTCCAGTGGAGGCCCGGGGAGAAAAGCTCCACAATAAAAACAACAATTAATTACAAGTTACAAGAAGTATAGGTAGGTTTTGTTTAACAATAGTAGTAAACAGTTATAGTTTAAAATGAAATTAAGTATTTAGTTAAATGGTACAACACTTATATCACTGGTGCCATAAAGACTAACAAGTATCTTAATAGCTGAACTAGTTTGTAACTGTTTGTAGGACTGCCTTTTACACCAGTTTGATAGGTATGCATGCAATGCATTGTGATGAAGTATTTAAATTTTATGGTGTGTGAAACTAAAATGATAAATGTGACATAATTATACATTTTGAAAGGCAAAATTAAAATCAGTTTAAACAGCAAAAAAATTGAAATAAGTCAGCAGCAGAATGTCAGAACTTTATCTAGCAAAGAATAACTGGGAGAAATGGTTAAAGTGCAAAGGATAAAAATAAGGCAGGTGAATTAACAATGCTTAGAGAATGGGCAAACTGTACATTAAACCCTGACTGGCAAATGAAATTGTCTGGCAGGGTTTTCATGTACAGGTAATTCCTGCTGAAAAATTAGTCCACTGCTTCATGATAGCACATTAAACTGCCATGAAGCTCGGACTGTAAGAAAGCCAATGGCCATCACTATTTTATGCTGGCTAAGCAGCTGTTTAGTGAGAGTAAAATTGAAATAGATAAAAAAAAATAGTAAAGTGCGTGTATGTGTGCTTGTATGTTTGTGTGCATGAAAGCAGAAGTGAAAGAGAGGTGGAGCTCGAGTAGTGTCTGTAACTGCATACCTCTCATCCTCTTTGCTCAATAAATCTGGACAAAGTCTAAAATAATGGTGGGACAAACGCACAAAAATAGGGACAAATTTTAAATAATGCTCTTATAAAATTAGAAGGTTTCCAGAATAACAGGATTTGTTTTATGTATTTTCTGAAGGAGATGAAGTCTAATGCACAAAAAATGTAGGTCATTATTTACTGACTTCAATCCACAATGATTTGCCATCAAAACAAAAAAGTTATGAGAGGCAGATCA
>NC_056728.1:1254663860-1254733860 GCF_019279795.1 Protopterus annectens
TTATTCTAATACATTACTCCATTTTTCAAGTAGCCACCCAGTTTTTCAGAAGAAAGCGGTCGTAAAAGGCCAATTAGTTAGGGCGGCAAGAATGATAACAAATGATATGGATTTTATAGATGAATGTCAACTCCTAGAAAAATTCTTCCTCCAGAGAGGGTACCCCAGTGAATTTATTGACAATATAACTACTGAAGTTAAGAATAAGAGATGGGAGGGGATATATTCACCAATATTAGGTACGCCAGTATTAGAAAATAATGAGTTAGTGCAAACAGTAATGAAAGAAGTAAGGACACCATTTTCTTGTAGTCTTATCACTTGTTTTAACTTGAATGCATTTGACATTAAGAACATTTTGAATAAAAATTGGCACTTATTAGTGTCAGACAGTAACTGGAGGGATATATTACCTGACAAACCAAAAATTGTGTATAGGAGAGGCCAGAATTTCAAGGAAATTTTACAATTTAAAAATACTAACATTAGACCTAATGGAGGTATGTTCAAATGCAATATGTGCAATTACTGTAAATTTATCGAAGAAGGCTGCACCTTTACAATAAAAAATCGCACTTACAAAATAAAAGATAAATTTAATTGTAGTAGCCGCCAAGTAGTTTACATGGCTAAGTGTGTAAAGTGTGCAGCCTTCTATATTGGGAAAACTGATAGAAAATTACAGGAAAGAATATATGAACATACCTACAGTATTAATTGAGAGAAATTAGAAAACGCCCTTGCCAGGCACGAAGGCCATTCTTTTAAATTTAAAATTATTGACCAGGTTACTGAAGATCCTAGGAGCCCGTACGAACCATTAAAATTGGAACGGAAGGAACTTATTTGGCAATTGACAACAAATGCCAACCAATTTCCTGGTATTAACGAGATGTCGTCTATTAAATGCATTCTAAGACTTAAGAACTTGGCAAGATAATATTTTTAATACTTTTAATGTTTTTAACCACCCAATTAACTATTTGCCTAGTTTTAGATAGTTGTAATTTTGAATTACTCTGAATTGTTTTAAGATAGATTGTTGAAATTTTGAAATATTCTGAAAAATTTTTTAAGATATTTTAAATAACTTAAAATTGTAACACAATATTAATGAATTTATAATAAATAAATTTAAAATATTTAATTTATTTATTTATTCTACTATTTACTAATTATTGTAACATATTAATTATTTATATTGTCATTGTTTTAAACTAGGGTCCAATACTTATGATACAATTTCCGAGTCGTAGCACTCATTGTACATACCTTAATAAAACAATAATAAAAACTAAAAACTAGAGTGATTTAGTTTAGAAATAAAGGATCACAGTGAGTAACAATGATGATAATAATAATAATAATAAAAATAATAAAAATAATAAATATAATGAACTTATGAATATAATGAACTTATGCATATATATATATTAATATTTATTAATTACTAGTTCAACTAATTATTGTTTACTATGCACATTGTATTTATTGTTCATTGATAATTTATTTATTTGTTATTATATTGTATTATATATTCATATATTTATTAGTTATCGAGTACTAATTATAATTCCAAGTCCATTGTTTAAGTGGTGAGATATAGAGAATTATACCTTTATTTCTATTTTTATTGCTGTACATTACCATTAAACTGGGTATATCTAAATTAGCGCATGATCTAACCAAGTTTATTAAACCCTTACATTTAAGCGGGTGGGTGTTCCTTGCTTATTTTAAATATAAGTATTTTAAATGCAAGTATTTTAAATGCAAACATTTTTAAACCCAAGCCATACTAGTATGACGTTCTGCCGACATAGCGATGGCATTAAGATAATTAGTTTCCCTTGTGGTGTTTGCCGTTTAAATAAATAAATAAAGGAGGCAGTTTTCTTTCTTTTTAATATATATATTTTTTTCTTTTTATATATTCCCTAACACTTGTTTGTTTTAAATCAAGATTAAAACTCGGTTTGTATACACATTTTTATTATGCAAAGCAGAGGTTATAATCGTATTACTAAACCTACTTCTAATTAAGCCAAATTAATTGTCTAATTGGCTTATTATGGTTTAGAACTACTATTTAAACACACTGTGGTTTGCATTAGTCTTCTGAGGAAGTTAGCTGGATTTTAGCAACGAAAAGTGTATGTGTATGTTTCGCACTTCAAGGAATATCGTGAATAAAGTGGTTTGTTGATCGGAGTACTTTTCCTGTGGTTTGGTTTACTTTTCGCTGGTTTGTGAAGTTTTGGACTTTTTTGTTAGTTTCTTAACATATCTAAATACGATTGTAAATTCTTTTTTATAAGACCCGTTGCTGCTACTACTATTGGAACTGTCTGGGTATTCATCTCCCTTGTTTCTGCCTGCAAATCCTGGAATCTTATGACTTTGTGTCTCTCTGTACATAAGAGACTGTAGTCACTGGTTGTAGCAATTTCAATAATGAAGGCTAATTTTGTCTTCTTTTCCTGGACTACTATATCTGGTTTTCTCACATCTATTTTTTGAACTGCTGGTAATGGGTGATCCCATGTGATATAAACTTTGTAATTTTCTATAATGCTCTGTGGCTCATTTTTCTAGTGTTTTTCAGTTACTTCAGTATTATAATGTTTGCACAATCCCCAGTGCAACAGTCTTGTCAAATTATTATGCCTTTCGTCAGACAGTCCTTCTGCCATTAGTATATCACAACCAACAACAAGATATGTGACTGTTTCCAATTAATTTTTACAACACCTGCATTTGTCTGTTTCTCTAACATACTCAATGGACTTTGTAAGCCACTACCTTGGGGTGCCAATATTAACCTTTCATCTTTTGGTTTAAATTCACCTCTCCTTAACCATTCCTGTGCTCGATCCTGATCAACATGAGGTTGTTCCATGAGTTTTCTATACTTGCAACTATATTTATGCATTTTACACAATTCTTGCCATCTCATCTGATCCTTCACCTTATATTCTTTCTTAAATGTTTTGGCACATTCAGTTGCTGCCTGATTCTTATCTACTTCTGCTTTGATTTCCATTCCCACTCGACACCAATATGCCTCTGCTAAACTAAGCAGGGACACCATCTTAGACTTATTCTCCTCATGTTTCAAAACTTTCATTACATTTGGGTCTTGTGAGGTCAGCAGATATGTATGCAGTCCCATGACTGCAGATCTATGCATGTAATCAATTTCAAGGAGGCCCATCCCTCCTTCAGAATGGGGAATGTATAGTCTTGGAATACACTGATTTTTATAAATCATTTGATGAGCATGAAGCATCCTTCTTGTTTTCCTTTCCAGCCTGTCCAGCACCTTTTGGGGCCAGTCAATCACTTCAAAACTGTACGTTAGGACAGGAAGAGCAAATTGGTTTATAGCTTGGAGTTTGTTGTTAGATATCATTGCTGTTTTCAGTATTAATTTAAGTCTTCTAAAATATTCCTTACTAAGTTTTATTCACATTTATTCATGTTTTATTATTGATCCTTCATCAATTACCAAATATTTATACACTCCCTCTTGCTCAAGTTGTTTTATATCACATTCCTGCCCCAAACTGTTTTTTCTTGCTGCTACAGCTTTCCTGCTTTAAAGGTTGCTTTGTACATTTATCAAGACCGAATGACATTCTTATATCATCTGAAAAAGTTTGAACTACTTGCAGTTGTGCTTTCAGTTCCTCATCTGATGAACTTTACAGTTTTAAATCACTCACAAAAAGAAGATGATAAATCTTTACAATTTGTTGTTTTCTGGGAGCCAAACTGTAGCCATGACCTAATCTCTTAAGTAGACAGCTTAATGGGTTAAGGGCAAGAAAAAAGATTACTGGGGATAAAGAGTCTCCCTGGAACATCCCCCTTTGGATTTTTATCCAAGGAATAATCATTTCTTCTTTATCATAGCTTAACTGCAAAGTGGTTTGCCACTGTTTCATGGTTGTTGTAATGTAACTGGTCAGAGTAGGGTATAGCTTATACATTTTAAACACACTTTTATCCCTGAATGTGGGATACTGTCAAACGCTTTTTGTAGTCTATCCATACCATACTTAAATTCTTCCCCTTTTTACAGTTCTCCATTATGACTTTAACAACAAATGATCTTTTGTTCTGTATGACTTTCTTTAATTACCCTTTTGTTCTACTGCCATGATTGACTTTTCTTATGAATGACTATAAACTCTGTTGGCATCAATTCCAGTGTATAGTCTATAGGTCAGCGGAAGGCAAGTTAATGGTCTATAGTTTTTAGGATAGCTTGCAGGTTCCCTCTTAAGTAGGAGCATTGTTTTTCCTGTTGTTAACCAGGTTGGTGTCTGTCTGAGGTGGACATATAAATAGCTCTTACTCATGGCTAAATCTTCATGTAAAGATATTACTACTTTTAGCCAGACGTTAGGTACTGCATCTGGGCATGGAGGTTTCCAATTAGGCACTTTTCTAAACTTTGTTTCAGTCTCTCTGGCCGTTACTTCATCCATTTCATATCCTGTACATTTGAACTTCTTATTCTTTCTTTTACTTCTTCTATCCATTTAGCATCTTTGTTATGTTCCACAGGATCTTCATAGCTATTTCTCCAAAATGTATCTATTTCTTCTTTTTCTGATGGTGTTTCAATTACTTGTTTCCCAGTTCTCTATAAAACTTTTTGGGATCATCAATAAATTGCTGATTTCGTACTTTTCCTTTGTATTTATCTGCACATCTTCTAAGTTTTTTCTGTCTGTGCTGATATTTATTTGTAATAGTGCATGATAGATCCTGATCTTATCTGATACTGTGCACTACTTTTATCATGTGTATCTTTATATTTTTTTGATCTGTTCCCTCTTCTATACTCTTCTAACAGTGACACCTCTTGTCTTAATTGCTTTATCATTTTCTCTATTCGATAAGTCCATGATGGCATTTGTTTTCTGCCCTCGCTTTCCCTTACTGCCGTGGATTTTTGTGGTAAGATTTTATCTGTTATTAATTTAGCTGCACAGTAATATATCTTATTTACTTCTGTTATATTACATGAATCTCTCTGAACAATCCTAATTACTGTATTCATTTGTTTTATCAAACTTCTAACTTTTTGGGTTTTATTGACTTTCATTAGTTTGTTTCTTTCATTGATCTTAATATGTCTGTCCATTTCTATTAAATTAAGCAACTCTTGTCTTAGATCATTTTCTTCTAAACTGAAGTCACATTCTTTGTTCTCCTTTTCCTGCAGAAAGCTCTACAGCTCCAAAGCATCTTCCTGTGCCACATTATTTTCAGTTTCCTCCTGTGTCATCCGTTGCTCTTTCATATGGAATATAACTGCCCTATCGCTCCATTTCACTGAATGTGTTAGAGTTGTCACCGTTTCCTGTTCCTTCCCTTGCTGTGCAACTCCAACTGAACTTTTATACTGTTTTTTTATGGAAGCTCCAAAGTATCTTCATATGGCAACTGATCAGATATTTCCTGCTCCACTAGTTTCTCCTTAATGTGGGGATCCATTCTCTGTCCTGCTGTGATGTTATCAAAATGAGATTTTCTGCACTAAATCCATTACTTTGCAGGTGATCCATAACCTTAGTTTCTATTTCTTTAACTTCTTCATTACCAATCCTCTTTTCTACTTTTCCTCTTTGCTTTCTTATTTTTGTATTTTAAATTTTCCATATCTGGATGCCTTTGCCTCTATTTCTATTCAAATATCTTTGGTGCTGCTTCTTTTGCACTGATTAGTTTTGCTTTCTCCTTTGCATAAATATTGCGCCATATGGCTGTGGTGGTGCAGCGGTTAGCATTGCCACCTCACAGCAAGAGGTTCTCCGGTTCGATCCTTGGCTGGGGTACCTTCTGTGCAGAGTCTGCATGTCCTCCCTGTGGTTGCGTGGGTTTCCTCCGGGTGCTCTGGTTTCCTCCCACATCCAAAAGACATGCTGTAGGTGGACTGGACACTCTAAATTGGCCCTAGGTGTCAGTGCGTGCATGTGTGTACCCTCTGTGAAAGGTTGGGCACCAGGCTGGCAACTCAACACCATAAAACTCCACTGCCAATCATGAGCAGACAGGTGATCCGCTGTGAAGACCCCTAACTGGGACAAGCCGAAAGAAGAAGATTAACTCTCTTTCTCTTTCCCATGTCCATATTTCTTCTTCAGATGTCTCCTGCTCCTCCTTTTTCTCCTTACTTGGGGAACTCGTTGTTCCATTATACTGTGATATAAATCTGTGTTAGACTTTCTAGGGTCTATATTAGAACATCGAAGTTTCAAAACTTTGAATGTTCTAATATTGATCCCTATTCAGCAAACGCTGAAAATATCGAAGCTACAGAAAACCAACTTTTTTCGTAGGGAAAGAATTTGGTTGTCTGTTTCTGTTGCTTTGTTATTTTCAGCGCTGTGGTGGAAAGTTATGGGTCGAGTCCGGGTAGGGTGCAGGTTAGGTATGTGTGTGATTGTGTGGACGTGAGGGTTAGGGTGGGGTAGAGGAGTTAGGGTTAGGGTGAGGTGAGTGTGCGATAGTGACAGACCTTAGGGTTAGGGTTTGGGTTAAGATAAGTGGATAGTTAGTGGTGTATGTATAGTTTAGTGTAGGGTTAGGTGTAAGGTTTTAGGTGTATGTGTGTGTATTGCTGTTTGTTTGGTGTGCTTGTGTTGTGTGTATGTGTTTTGGAACAGCAAATTTTTCCCTAGGAAAAAATTTGCTGTTCTGTATGTTTGATGTTTTCAGCTTTCGCTGAATAGGGGTCGATATTACAACATTCGAAGTTTTGAAACTTCGATGTTCTAATATAGACCCGAATTTCTACACTAAATCCTTCTCTTCAGAGGTATTATTTAACTTCAGCTACTATCGTTTAACATCTAGTTTACTGATCTTGTGTTCTACATTCCCTCTTTGTGATCTTATTTTTTGTTGTGAAATTTTCTATTGTGAAATTGTGAAATGGATGCCTTTGCCCGTATTTCTCTTTGAATATTTTTGGGCTGTTTTTTTGTATTAAATAATTTAGCTTTCTCCTTTGCATAAATATTGCATCATATCAGATCTCTCTTTCCTTCCCATGCCCATATTTCTTTCTTATACCTTTCAAAAATCTCTGAATTTTGTTCTTTATATTTTTGTACTTTCTCACTCGCTTCTTTCTGCAAATGGCCCAATGTTTCTTGGTCCATATAATGTTTTTCACATATCTGTTGTATTAATGAACACAAATTTTTATTTGAAGCTTCCAAGAGTTTTTCTTGTGTAAGTATTGTTCTTCACTCTAATTTCTCTCTTATTCTTTTTGTATATCTTCTATCTGGAAATTCTGGGCTTCTTGCATAATAGTAACAATATATAATTTATTTCTTATCCTCAATAGTCCACTCTGTCTTCTACAGCAGGGGGGCCATTTTCCCCATTGGCTTGACCTAGCCTCATTGTAGGGATGTTTCCATGTCTTGAGGATTCTACACTGTCAATTTTTTCAGTCCAGGCACCAGTGCGCCTACCAGGATTGGGCACTTTTTTATCCTGGGTCTTGTGTACTCAGCTATCTTCTTTTATTTTTCTACATACTACTGTCCATGATATATGCTATACAAAATGCAGTCTCTATATCGGTGCCATCTTGGTGATATTTTGTGAAAAACAGGGTCTACCTTGTGACGGTACTGACCAACACTCAAGGCTGAATTCAACTCTAGCAATACTACTCACCTTTGTATGCTGATTTATCATCTCTCCATTTGGACCCTCTGGCTGTTAGTTGGTCATGATGTCTTTTGAATCTTGATATGTGAAATCAATGTCTGTTCCCATAAGTCTGTATGAAGCTAGACGTGTTTGGCCCTCTCTAGGAATCCACTTAAAACATTCCTTGTTGTACATTAAAAGTACACAGAATCAGATTCAGTGAAAGACTTGTTTGGGGCATGCATGTCATGCTGAAATTCCTGCAAATAATCACTTTGTTTACGCAGCAACATTTAGGTTTGATCAAATTAGGTTTGGTTTGAACATTCCTATTTAGAAACAGTTCTGCAGGTAAATGACCTACAATACAACTGGATGTAATTTGACACAGCAGAAGAACAGTGACATTTTGTTTGCCACATGCACTAGTATATCTGATAATGTTTTTCATTTCATCCTTAAGCACCTGAACATTCCTTCCTGCTAGACCACTCATAGGAGGAGTGTGTACTACATCTGCCAACTGGATGATTCCAGCCTGTCTTTCAAAATAACATTCTTCAGACATGAACTGAGTACAGATATCTGTTACAGTGTGTTCAAGCCGTAGGAAGCGAACAGTCTTGTTAATCCACTGAAGATAACTTGTATTATTTCTGGCCACTAATTATTTCCATCTGTGTTGAATATGGATGCACCACTATCATGAATATATTATTCATGAAAGGATCTGCAAAATCAGTACAGTGTCTTTTTCATCCTCATCCTGGAACTGTACGTACAAGCAGTGATGCTTGATATAACGGTTTCTGTTCCATTTTACACATCGCACATTACTTAAACACATGCTCACATTTTATATCTAGTTTAAGCCACGAAGGTAGCCTATGAGCAAAGATTTGAATTTTATGGTTCTGAATGGTTAGTATGCAACCTTTCTAACACTGCTTTTTTAACTTTGTGGGGAATAATAACCGCTTTTCCCCACAGGTCATAAAGTGTATCTGTACATTATTTAAATCTTTTCTTACAGTATACTTTTAGGCTTTTTCCTCTACTTGATGAAACATTTATTCCATCACAATGCTGACACTGTAGAAGGTCATTAATCAGTTTGAGTAAGTTTCCTGCAAATGATTCCCTGTACACTCTGGCATTCCGTTTGTTACCAGGCCAGACATTTCCAGTAATGGAATTCCTGAGAGACTATCAACATTTCTATTCTTTTTTAAAAGTTCATTACTCAGCAATGTACTTATTTTGCAAAGAAAAGTAACATGACATAAATTACAGGATCCCGCTAATAACAGTGAATACATGCCTTGTAACAACTGAAGCAATTTTTGAAAGCAAAAACAGGACAAGTTAAATCACAAGACATAAATATTTTTTTATAAGACTGGATATACAACTAGTAGACGTAAGAGAGAGAGGAATTAAAATATTGGAAGTAATTTTTGAAGACAAGTGCAACAGCAATGAATTAGGTGATAGCTTCAGATGAGCTGTATGCTGGCAAGGAAGGAAGAAGGACGCATTATATGGAACATTCCGGAAAATGTGTTAAGTCAGGTATAACATAGTATAACAGCTTAATGTTTGAAGGGACAATGTACTGATCAACTCATAGACAGTAAATCCTCAATCATCATACACATAAAACAAGAAGGGTATATGTGGACTAGCAGAGAAGGTAAAGCTGGCCCAGTTATGTATGGTTGTTATATTACTAACTGTGAAATTAAAGGGTTATAGCATGGCAACTGTGACATATATGCTAAGCAGATTATATGTTTATAAAAAATGTAGATGTTTCTGGCAGTACTGGATCATTTGTGGTTTCTTTTTGTATAGCAGCATTTACTATGCTTATTTGTACAACTGTTTGTAATAACAGATTACTGAATCCCTGGTTGATTGCGACTCTCTTCCTACCGCATTTATGGCAGAATATCAGGCAGGATTACCATTCTGCTTTACTCCCTTCTGGCCATTATCATCAGACCATGCCCCTAGGAACAGACAGCAGCATATAACCTATCAATATCTTTATCATCATCGCAATCATCATCATCAACCCCCTTTTCCCTTTTTGGGGGTGTTGTATTAATTATCACAACCTCTGTTGATTCAGTAACACTCGTCTTAGCTTCTTCGACAGTCAAGTCTGACTGTCATAGGTCTTCTCTCATACAACCTCCACTTCATTGTATATGTTTGCTTGTTTTTGACAAAGATCCTTGAACTCCTGTCTTTCATCATATAACAAGGTAAGCTGCTTATGGGTAAACAAAAAGGTGGTGATGTATTGACAGTGGTATGACATCAGTTTTTGGTCAGGAACAAAGGCACTTCACATTGTTTTAACCACATTTTGGCAGACAGTTTGCATGGGTTTTCATGAAAGCTCCAACATAGATTCAAGGGAATACTTTGAGGAGCTTACTTTGTGTTTACCCACAATTTAGAATACTTGTGTGGGAAATACATTCTGTGCAGCTTAGAAAACAGTTAAACACAGAAATGAGAAGGATGTGTGAGCTTGTGGTATTAACAAGCATGTGGTGAAGGGTATTAATGTAAAAACTTGTGTGGGCAGGGTAATGATCTACAGATGTTATTAGCTCTCTGCAGCATCTGACAATTTACACTGTAGCCCCTTGTCCCAGTGTAGTACACATACTCATATCTAGTGTACAGAAGTGAAAAGATGTAACATGCCAGGAGAAAAATAGGAAGGCAAGCAGCCCTGGTGGCCTGTGGAATCCAACACTTTTGCATATGATGAAAACCTGACTGTGCTGATTTGCTGATTTTGTGTTCACTCCAGCTGAGAAAGATTTCCTTATCTGCATGATGTTTAAGTTCCTTCTTCGTTTGATTTTTTTACTGCCATGCAGAGGATAGACTATGGAATCTGGAGAGGTGATGGAAGCTCCCATTTTTGCCTTAGACTGGGATATTGGTCTCTTTCCCACTTCTGAATCCTGTACTTCTCAGATTTAGACATGCCTAATAAAGGATGCTGGTGATAGTGACATTGCACATGTTCTTTAAAAGCTGTGCACCAGTAGGTTCACTGTGATCATAGCAGAGGTCAGTATTTTAACCTTCCAACAGTACTCTTTAACTTCAGTCAAAATCAGCAGTGGTTGTCTTCAAGTCGGCACACTTCAATTTTCCATTGATTCTTTTGGTTGCAGGTTAGTAAAGTTTAATTGGCAAAAATTACACGGAAATAGATGAATCAGTGTGTTACTTTAAACCTTACACATACATAGGAGTTAAAAGAATTTTGCCATAAATAGGTACATAAATATGTCATTTCATTAGTTTAGTATATTACAGAATTAGGATTGGAGCCTTTTATAGTTCTGCCAAAAAACAGTTATCATCACTACAACATTGACATTCCTGAACGAGGCTTCATGCCTAAATAAAAATGAAGATTTTTCCAGACACTACAGCTTCTTAAAATAAGAAACTGCCTAATATACCACATCCACAGGTTGTTTTCTCAGTTCTGCCTGAAGTCCTCTGGCTCTGCAGTGCTTTTCAAAACTTCTTTGCTTTATAGTCCCACACAAGTTCTGTGTATTTTTTATTTCCTGTCTGTCATTAAATATAAATAGCATGAAAAGATCTTCATCCTATGGTATATGCAGCAGGATGTCCTAAGAAATACTAATATATATACATGTGTGTAAATATATATATATATATATATATATATATATATATATATATATGTGTGTGTATGTGTGTGTATATATACATACACACTATGGTCAACTAGCAAAAATGTGGTTTTTCATATTTTAGCAGAAATGTTTCCATGTCAGATTTAGGACTCAGCCAAGTTACTTATGAATTTTCCATGTGATATTTCTGAAGTTGATGCAGGCTTATTCCACAATTAACAACACATACAATTACAGACAGTGAAGCAATTCTCATTTTTAAAAATGACCTTTCACTTTTCACAAATGCTGTCTTTTTAGAATGTATAACTAACTTTCCTATTTATCTAACTATTAAATCATTGTCATATAACCTGTATCTATTCTTAACCAATGTTTTCATACCATGTCTAATTTGGTATAATTGTTTAAACTGTATTTGTTTTTTGTATTTTTTTGTATTATTTCTAAAGACTGTAAAAATATTGCTCTTAAAATGTTTTGTAATACTTTGGAGCTTTTCTCCCTGGGCCTCTGTTGAAAATGGGATCCTACACCTTCGGACTTTCCTGGTAATCACATGTCAATAAATAAATAAACTGGTCTTGGTACTATATTAAGATAATTAACTTTACCACTTCCACATTTTGAACAGGATGTTAATCGGTATCCCCACCCTTCCAATGATAGTGAAATTATGCAGGAAATAATCAGATGCTAATAGATTCCTCCATGGCACAATCTGCCACAACACACCTTTGGTAGCTTCACTGCCATATGGTAAATTTCTTTGGGCTTGAAAAATTTGCAAGTTACGGGCTGGTTTCCTAAATAAGGTCGATTACCCAACGGATGGTTACACATATTAGGAATGCTTATTGACAAACCTGCACTAAAAATAGATGGGACCTAATTTGCATTCATTGTGACACTGATAATGTGAAATAAAAAAACACAGCCCAGATAAGTTACAATTAGTTAATTTCACTTGGTCAAAAAGAAAAATATATGATAAAACCAAATTGATTCAGAATGTGACGACATTTTAGCCTGTATTATTTCCAGTCCAAAAAGAGAAAATTACACGTGTAGAAGATTTAACACTTTGTATTTTTCTAAATGAGTTAGCATAGCAGACTACGCTGGTCATGGACATTTTGTTTGCCATATGGTCAATATTCATAATGTATTTAATTCAAGTAATATTGTGGTTCAACATAAATGTAGACATTCTATTTATGTATCATTTCCCATTTTATGGACAATATATACTTATTAATAACAGCAAGCTGAATTTCTGTGGAACTGAAATGTAGGCTACCTAATAAAATGTCAGTCTAGTATGACTTGTTTTGGTGAAACAAAAAGACCTTTTGCCATCATATGTCTGAGTTCTCTCTGGTAATCATTAAATGTGGTTCACAACCTTTTCCCTTCGCTAATTTATTATGCCTCTTCACATGTGCTTTGTTAGGTAGGTAATATTGTCAACCTCTTCCTGATCTACAGTGTTGATTTTCCTTTCTGGGACATCAATAGGGCTCATCTGACAGGACCTTCTCAATGAGAATTTATTCTTTCTTGAATTTAGTATTCTACAGAATTTCAATTATCATCTAAAATATCATCTAAAAATATTTTATTTATTTTTTAAATTATAATTTTAAATATTGCAAATATGTATACATACTGTTAAACACTGAATGAGTATTATATCAGGCATCATTAAATAAATTTTAAATTCTGTTCTGTAGAACTATTAACTATTACATTTGTGGAAGTAGCCATGAAAAGAGACCACTCCATTAGAAGAAGAAAATAATATAATATATTTCTGTTGTGTTGGGACTACAGTTATACTGCCAACTGGCACTATTTTTGGGAGAAAATTACACTTTCCCTGAGCATTCATGACTAGCAAGTTGGAGCTTTAATATGTATACCTAAAGAGTCATTATATGAGTTTTCCTTTGAGCTGATTATGAATTGTATTAACAAAAACCTGGACACTATAAAAACTGTTAGACCATGGAGTGACTTTCTAAGACATGAAAATGAATATATATATATATATATATATATATATATATATATATATATATATATATATATATATACACACATATACACACACACACACACACACACATATATATATATATATATATATATATATATATATATATTTTTTTTTTTTTTTTTATTGAAATCTTGATTGAATGTTTTTGAATGTGTGACTGTTTTGAATTCCAAGAATTATAAATGCAAATCTTGTAATAAGAAGAGTCAATGTGCAAAAATTGGGGACTTATATATACTACATTTGCAATAACTCTGTCTTGAGGAGTATCCTCCCTTTTCTGAGGTATGGTGATCTCAGTGTTAGTATATATATACAGTATATATATATCTCATATATACTACATTTGGAATGTATGTCTCATGGAGTATTCTCCTTTTCCTGACATATGGTGATCTCAGAGTTAGTATATATATATATATATATATATATATATATATATATATATATATATATATAGTTAATGGGTTGCAAATATAAATTTAAAGGAGAACATCCATTGTCAAGATTCACTGTTCTCCTTTTACCTCTTCAAAATTATTTATTACAAAATAGTCCAAATCACACGGAAAGCTGGCAAGAATTCCACCAAGTGAAGATTAAGCCACTATAAGTGTTTTTATCCCCAAAATCATACATTAACATGGAACTTCATCAGATGGCAGCAAAGAAACCTCATATCCTTTATATACATTTGTTATATGACATCACTTTGCCTAAAAAGGAAACAAATAAAATAGCAACCATGACACATACATTATTTTTAAAGGTCACCAATTATAACAATAAAACTATATTGGAAATATGCATCCTACAAATCTACATTTTAAAAAAGGTGTATTAAAAAGTGTTAAGAAGTACATCCTACAAACAACATATGGAACACTACCATTTTAGAACAACTTGAAAAGCTCTTTAACTTGCAGTTGCTCATATAGAACCAACAACCCCAACAGGGAAAAAAACAACAACTAGAAAACTATATAGATCATCTATGCAGTGCTTTTAGCTTGTGTGAGTAGAACAGGATTTGGTTTTACTCATAAATGCAGGAGATTCAAATTCTGCCCTTTTATTCTTGAGAGTAATGAAGTTAAAATAAATAACATAAAATTAAGGTAGCGGTTTAAGGGTTCATGTGATACTAAGAGGGTTGTGCATGGTGCAATATGTGATACATGCCCTTGTTTCTATATAGGAAAAACCAAATGGAAACCTAAAGTTAAAATAAGTGAGCATGTAAGAACATCAGGGATAATTTTGAATTTAATGCCCTTGCTAGGCATACTATACAACACCTAGATCACACATTTAAATTTGCTATCTTGGACATTATATCCTGTTCTGAAAGAGTGGGGGGACTGGCAGTATTTATTAGAAAAAGTGGAGCTGGTGTGGCAGCTCCGTTTGAACACCACATGCTGGCCGGGTCTCAATGACAGTGTTTCTGTTTCTAGCTTATTAAAGATAAAAGCACTGCATAGATGATCTATATAGTTTTCTAGTTTTTGTTTTTTCCCTGTTGGGGTTGTTGGCTCTATATGAGCAACTGCAAGTTAAACAGCTTTTCAAGTTGTTCTAAAATGGTAGTGTCCTATATGTTGTTTGTAGGATGCACTTCTTAACACTTTTTAATACACATTTTTTAAAATGTAAATTTGTAGGATGCATATTTCCAATATAATTTTATTGTTATAATTGGTGATCTTTTAAAAATAATGTATGTGTCATGGTTACTATTTTATTTGTTTCCTTTTGGGGGGAAGTGATGTCATATAACAAATGTATATAAAGGATATGAGTTTTTTTTGCTGCCATCTGATGAAGTTCCATGTTAATGTATGATTTTGGGGACGAAAGCATTTATGGTGGCTTAATCCTCACTTGGTGGAGTTCTTGCCTGCTTTCCATGTGATTTGGACTATTTTGTAATAAAAATTTTTGAAAAGGTATCTGTTTGCTGAGTCTTTTTTGGATTTAGTGGTTTTTTGGACTTTTTTGCTTTTACTGTTCTCCTTTTGTTTCACTGCTTTTTTCATAATCCCAGTAGTCACAATTTCATGTCCTGGAAGTAGAATAGAGAGCATTTTGAAAATCTTTGTGGCAAAGTAATTTATGCAAGAAGTATATGGATGAGTGTGGACTGGGGGTTGGAATTGTCAGCTGATTGTCAAAAATTGTTTGCATTATTTAAGCAATATGGTAATAACTAAAGTTTGTCGGTTATACTGGTCAGCCTTCTAGATGTTGTATTTCTCAGAATGAACACACATTTTGCTAGAGATTATCTGGCATGTTTTTTGCACGTAGTACAAAATGAAAAAGCATTTATGGGAAATTAAACCGAAATATTCTAGATCTGGGGATTCTAGTAATTTTTAACCAGTGTCATACTAAGCCATATGGAAGTGCGTATGAGAGTGGTGGCCTATAAAAAAAGAATGGGTAGGGCAGACTGATGCATCTATAATGGCACACAAAGAGAAGGGGGTTGATAATAGTAGAGATCCTGCAACATGATAATCCTTTTTAAGGTCTTGCGAGACACAGAACAGACATATATTTGGAAAATACAGCAAAAGGGAATTATTTGTTTAGGATGAACTGAATGAAGAAAAACTTTCAATAGCTGAACATGTTAGAAAGCAAAAAATAGTAAAAAAATGGACAAAATAATTTTTCTTTAAAATTAATATTTTAAAGATTGTTTATAACCAAGATAAAAAAAAAAACAAGATTGTGAAATTGCTTGTCTTCAGGATATACTTTTGTAAAGAGTAAAGACATAGGTTATAGGCAGTACATAGTGGTGCATTTTTTATCTGGATCTGAGGAATGCTATACCATTTAACTTTGGATAAAGAATAAAATACTGTTATAGGTACATGTGGACTGGAAGCAGAAGAACAGGCACATCCTATACAAAGATTAGAGCTTAGCATATTCATTTAGATAGTTCAGTTTATTCATTTATATACTAGAGTGGTTGGCATAAATATGGACAGAGTGACTGAATTGTTACAGAATTATATTAAGTGTGGAATGCATTGCTTTTTTATGGGTTTATGATTGCCCGTTGAATATGTACTAATCAAAAAAAGTTTGCATACAAATATTTAAAGCAGGGGCATTAATGGCCTTCTATCCTGCCAATATAGCAAAATACTTGTTCCCATAATAAGTGTCCAGGCTGTTCTTAAAACTGTCTAAACTAGTACTTGCTTTAATGTAATTTGGTAGTCTGTTCCATGCATCAGCTGCTCTCTCCGAGAACCAATTAATAAACTTCTCATTCCTATCGAACCTTCTACATAGGTTGTCTGATGATTCCCTGCTACTTTTTTTATAACCCCAAACATTTCTAGAGATAGTTGTCTTTAAATACCCAATATGCCTGAATAAGATCTCCTCTTAAATATCTATAAGAGACACTGTGCAAGTTCACATATTTTAGTCTTTCATAATAACTTAGATTTTCACCTCCATGGATGCCTTTGTTATATTTCCACTGTACTCTTTCCAGTTTATTCATGCTTGTTTTCTTATAAGGATTACATTTCATTATTCCTTACTCAACTTTGGGTCTAATGTAACTAACAAACAATGATGCCATAATTTCTGATTTCCTAGACTTTATAAATCTCTTTATACAACCTGTAGTTCTATAACTATCATTAACCAACTGGTTGATATGATTAGAAAAACTCAAAGCTGGATCTACTCATATACCCAGGTCCTTAAATGAATTTACAATTTTAATCACTGTGTGCTGTATGAAATATTCACCTTTCAATTATTTATGTATCCCAAATCTCATATGCTTAGGTTTTGATGTATTTATCAGCATTTTATTCTCCTGTGCCCAAATGGTCAATTTAGCCAAGTTGTTTTGCAGACATGCCTTATCTGTAAACACATGTAATCGGTTTACCCAATTTCAGGTCATCTGCATACAGACTGTAGAACACCTCAGATGAAAAAGTTAGGTCTGAAAGATACAATCTAAACAAATAAAGGCCTAGTACAGAGCCTTGAGGGACACCCTGACTGTAACCAAAATTTGCACCTGTCCAATTTTTTAATGATACTTACCATGACCTATTTGTAAGCCATGCAGCTATCCATCTTATCAAGAGTACATTGATACCTAGGTGTTCTAATTTATTGATCTGTGTTTTGTGTATGATGCTTTCAAATGCTGAAGTTGAATCTATATAAATTACATCACAGGACAATGTTTCATTCATAACTGTTATTTTATTGTTATAGAACATCATGTTACAGGTGGCAATAGATCTATTTTCAACATATGCACGCTGATATATGGCTTTAAGTCTCAACCTATCCAATTCTGACAATAACTTATCCAATATTATCCTCTCTATTTTTCGACAACATGAAAGTAGACTTAAGGTTCTATATGACTCTGGGTTTGTCCTACTCCCGTTTCCCTTAAAGGCAGGTTTAATAAGTGCATGTCTCCAATCTTGAGGGAACTCCCCATATTTATAAGACCTAACAAATAATAGATATAATGGTATCTTCCTTTTTTAATTTCTCCAAATCTTTTGGGTTTCTAATACCCTGATGGGAATGGACCCCATTCCTAAGTTAAAGTACGATTAAAGTTCATGAAATTAGTATTATTTCAATCTTTGATGTCAGCCAGTAGTGCTCTTTGCAGCACTCGCAAGGAGCCCAGTGATGACTCATTTTGCAATTTGTATGGAGTTACATGGACCTGTTGCTCCTACTACTACTGGAACTATCTGGGTACCTTTCTTCCTCTTGCTCTTGTTTCTGCCTGCAAATCCAGATATTTTATTTTTTGTCTCTCTGTATGCATGACACTGTAGTCACTGGGTGTGGCGATTTCAATGGTCGATGCTATTTTTGTTTTCTTTCCTTGGACCACTATATCCAGTTTTCTAGCATCTATCTTTTGAACTGTTGGTAATGGATGATCCCCCATGTGAAGTAGACCATCATTTTCTATGATGCTTTGTGGCTCATATTTCCAGTACCATAATGTTTGCACAATCCCCACTGAAACAGTCTTGTCACATTATTATGCCTTTCAATATACAGTCCTTCTGCCATTAGTATGTCACAACCAGCAATGAGGTGTGCAACTGTTTCCAGTTCTGTTTTACAAAATCTACATTGGTCTGTTTCTCCCACGTGTTCAATGGACTTTATAAACCAATGTGTACATAGTCCACTATTTTGGGCAACCAATACTAACCTTTCATCTCTTGGTTTAAATTTGTCTCTCCTTAACCTTTCCTGAGTTCGTTCCTGATCAGCATGAGATTTTTCTAGAAGTTTTCTATACTTGCAACTACATTTATGCTTTTTCCATATTTCTTGCCTTCTCATCTGGTTTTTCACCTTATATTCTTTCTTTTGGTTTTTGCACATTCAGTTGCTGCCTGATTTTTATCTACTTGTGGTTTGATTTCCATTCCTGCTTGATGCCAATATGCTTCTGCTAGCCTAAGCAGGGAAGACATACTACTTTTATTCTCCTCATGTATCAAAACTTTCACTGTTTTGGGTTTTGTGAGGTCAGCAGATATGTGTGGAGTCCCACGACTGCAGATCTATACATGCAATCAATTTCATGGAGGCCCATCCCTCCTTCAGATCGGGGAATATATAAACTTCGTATACACTGATTTTTATAAATCATTTAGTGAGCATAAACCACCCTTCTTGTTCTCCTATCCAATCTTTCCAGCACTTTTTGGGGCCAGTCAATCACTCGAAAACTGTAGGTTAGGAAAGGAAGAGAAAATTGGTTTATAGCTTGGATTTTGTTCCTAGATGTCAATGCTGTTTTCAGGACTAATTTAAGTCTTCTAAAGTACTCCTTACTAAGTGTTATTCACATTTGTTCATGTTTTACTGTTGATCCTTCATTAATTCCCAAATATGTATACACTCCGTCTTGCTCAAGTTTTTTTATATCGCATACTTGTCCCAAACTGATGTTTTCTTGGTGTTGCAATTTTCCTGTTTTAAAGGTTGCATTTGCACATTTATCAAGACCAAATGACATTCTGATATCATCTGAAAAAGTTTTGACAACTTGCAGTTGTGCTTTCAGTTTGTCATCTGATGAAACAACAATCCAAGACACTTGCGGAAGAAGGTAAGTTCACTCCAAGTACTGTAGTTCATTTTCTTTAATATAGCACAAGAAAAAATAATAAAAAAATACAGAATATATATTAAAGTAGAAGATAAAACAATTGTGAACACAAATTGCTTTTCGTCCCACCTGGTGGTGAGACTTCTTCAAGTAAAGGCATTCACTAAAACCAGTGCATTTAAATACAGTCCATGGTGCAAGCATGTTGTTAGTCAGCCAATGGGTGAGGGCTATTCCCAACACACTGATGATGCTATTAGGGTCCACTCAATAAGTAATCCCCCACCAAGAGGGTATAGAATGGGTCAGTTATATGTTACACAAGGGAGGGGCACCATCAGAGGAAATCACACTTGTTGAAGTCATCCTAGACATTATTCTATCATACAATTTCATCATGTTCAGTAACAAGTTCTACCTCCAGAAAAGAGGGGTAGCAATGGGCTCACCTTGCGGGGTCAGTGTACCAAATCTAGTGATGGCCTACTGGGAGGAGGAGTTTGTGAAGAAATCAGGGCAGACCCCACATCAGATCCACTATTACACCCGTTATTTGAATTATATTTTTGTGATAATAGAGGGAGACCATACCCAAGCAGAAGAACTGGTTTCATGCTTCAACAGTACCGCACACTTTTTATCTTTCACATTTACCTTTGGGAAAGATAACATTGCATATCTGGACGTTAACCTAAGCAAAGACTACACTAATAGTTGCTATTCAGCAACTATATACAGGAAAGAAATTTACTCAAACACCTTTTTACAGTACAGTAACTGCCACCCCCTTCACCAAAAAATATTGGTGGTGAAGGGGCAACTAGTGAGGGCAGCAAGGATGGTTACAAAAGATGAAGACTTTTCCATTGAATGTAGTAAACTACAGGGTATGTTTTCTCGTAGGGGTTACCTAAACCACTTACCGAATCAAATAATGACAGAAGTGCAGTCAAAAAGATCAAGAGGTTTTTATAAACCAATATTGGATAGGAAAACCATTTCAGAAAACTTAACATTAGATTTGCACACAAGAACAGGCACTAACAATCTTGGACAGGGTAGTTTAATTACACCCTTTAGCTCAGATGCATATGAGATCATGGGGATCATCACTAAGAACTGGGACATTTTATGGAATGACCCAACTACCAGGTCAAGAATAGAGGGCCCACCTAGATTAGTTTTCAAATGGGGCCCCAATGTAAAAAATATCTTGGAAGCTAACCATGGTACATACCAGTATGCAGTTAGGTATGGTATATCCAGATGTAACATGTGCCATTATTGCCCACACATGTCTACAGGGTCAACCTTTACCATTAGAAATAAAGAGCATCAAATAAAACACAAATTTAACTGTCAGACTAAAGCTGTGATCTATGTAGCTCTATGCCAACAATGTCCAGCATTCTACATAGGGAAGATGGACAGGAGGTTCAGGGAAAGAGTTTACGAACCCCTGTACCATATAAAGAAAGGGGTCAAGAGAATGCCCTAAGTAGACACAAGCAGGAATACACAGATCACACATTTAAATTTAAGGCAATAGACAGTGTGAAATCTGACGGAAGAGCGGGCCCAGAATCTTTAAATTTAGAATGGTTAGAGTTACTGTAGCAACTCAGGACGACGGCTTGCACTTACCCTGGGTTAAATGAGGTTTACTCTATTTCTTGTATTTTAAAGCTAAAAAACCTCCAGAGATGACTAACATGATGAATTGTAGGACAAACTAGCCATGTGAAATATATAACAGTTATCTAAGTACAAGCTAATATGTATGAATTCTTAACAGCAGTCAGTTTAGTAACACATAATTCAAATGGTGGGTGCCATGCCATGATGTATAGACAGGAATGTTGTTTGTACTTCCATGTATCCATATATAATTGTTACCCCAATATTTATATATATTTTTTATTTTAATGTTTAACTGTAGGATGCCATGCCATGCTGCATAAGAAAGAAAAGTGTTCTGAACATTTTTATGCATTATTATTTGTATGCATTAATACATTTTACTACTTCTTTATACTTCACCATTCTTTTATATGCATCTTAAGCACATTTATATTTTTAAATATTTTTAAACATTTTTATCAATAACATTTTTAAAAGGTTCTCAAATATTTAAATATTTTTAATAACTGTATGTTTACATATTATGAGTATGATTTACTATGTCACAATACTGGACAAGAGAGTGTGTATACTTACGTGCCTTTTAATAAGTCCAGAGGGTGTTTTGAAAAAAACTCTTAAAGTAAGTAATTACTTATTGAGTGGACCATCATAGCACCATCAGTAGGTTGGGAATAGCACTCACCCATTGGCTGACTAACAATATGCTTGCACTACGGACTGTATTTAAATGCACTGGTTTTAGTGAATGCCTTTACCTGAAGAAGTCTCACCACCAGGTGGGACGAAAAGTGCTTGTGTTCACAGTTGTTTTATCTTCTACTTCAATATATATTCTGTATTTTTTATTATTTTTGCTTGTGCTATATTAAAGAAAAGGAACTACAGTATTTGGAGTGGACTTACCTTCTTCCGCAAGTGTCTTGGATTGTTGTTTGGTCTCCTACTCTTCCTGGTTTTGTTCTCATCTTATAAGGTATAAATCATCAACAAAGAGGATGAGAAGTCTTTGCACTTTTTTTTTCTAGGGGCCAAATTATAGCCATGACCTAAGTTGTTAAGTAGACAGCTTAATGGTTTAAGGACAAGGCAGAATAGCAGCGGTGACAGAGAGTCACCCTGGAATATCCTCATTTGGACTTTTATCCCTGGAATAATAAGTTGTCCTTTATCATGGCTTAATTGCAAAGTGGTCTGCCACTGTTTCATGGTCACTGTTATGCAGTCGATCAGTCTAGGGTGTATCTTATATATTTTTAAGCACTCTTTTATCAATGAATGTGGGATTCTATCAAATGCTTTTTTGTAGTCAATCCATGCCATACTTAAATTCTTCCCCTTTTTACAGTTCTCCACTATGACTTTATTTAACAACAAATGATCCTTTGTTCCATATGACTTTCTTTTATTACCCTTTTGTTCTATTGCCATAATTTTATTTTCTTCTAAATGACTATAAACTTTGTCGGCATCAATTCCAGTGTATAGTTTATATGTCATCGGAAGGCAAGTTATTGGTCTATAATTTATTAGGGTAGCTTGCAGGTTCACTCTTAAGTAGGAGCATTGTTTTTCCTGTTGTTAGCCAGGCTGGTGTCTGTTTGGGGTGTGCATATAAATAATTCTTACTCATGGCTAAATCTTCATGCAAAGATGTTAATACTCTTAAACAGAAGTTACGTAGTGCATCTGGCCCTGGGGTTTTTCAATTAGAGGCTTTTCTTAACTTTGTTTCAATCTCTCTGGTTGTTACTTCATCCAATTTCATATCCTGTACCTTTAAACTTCTTATTCTTTCTTTTACTTCTTCTATCCATTTAGTGTCTGTTTGGGGTGTGCATATAAATAATTCTTACTCATGGCTAAATCTTCATGCGAAGATGTTAATACTTTTAACCAGAAGTTACGTAGTGCATCTGGCCCTGGGGTTTTTCAATTAGAGGCTTTTCTTAACTTTGTTTCAATCTCTCTGGTTGTTACTTCATCCAATTTCATATCCTCTACCTTTAAACTTCTTATTCTTTCTTTTACTTCTTCTATCCATTTAGCATCTTTGTTATGTTTCACCAAATCTTCATAGATACTTCTCCAAAATGTATCTAGTTCTTCTTTTTTTGGTGGTCTTTTAATTCCTTTTACCTTATTTCCCAGTTCTCTATAAAACTTTTTTGGGTCCTCAATAAATTGCTTATTTTGTACTTTTCCTTTTTATTTGTCTATGTATCTTCCACGCTTTTCTGCCTGTGCTCAGATTTTTAGTTTATTATTTTCGATAGTGCACGATAGATCCTGATCTATTCTAATATTGCACATCGCTTTTATCACATCTATCTGAGTATTTTTGTTGATCTGTTCCCTCTTCTATACTATTCTAATAATGACACTTCTTGTCTTAGCTGCTTTCTGGTTTTCTCTATTCGATACTTCCATGACGGTATTCGATTTCTTCCCTTTTCCTCCCTCACTACCTTGTGTTCTTGTGGTATGACTTTATCAGTTATTAATTTAGCTGCACAGTAATATATCCTGTTTACTTCTGTTATATCGCTGGAATCTCTATGGAAAGTCCTAATTACTGTGTTCATTTGTTTTATCAAACATCTGAATTTTTGGGTTTTACTGACCTTCTGCAGTCTATTTCTTTCATTGATCTTAATATGTCTATCTATATCTATTAAGTCAAGCAACTCTTCTCTTAGCTCGGTTTCTTCTAAACTGAGGGCACATTTTTTGCTTTTCATCTCCTGTGGGCATTCTATAGAAAGTTCTACTGCATCTTCCTGTGGCACATTCTCTTTAATTTCATCCTGTGCCATCCTTTGCTTTTTCATATGAGAACTCGCTAGCCTATCACTCCTCAGCATTAACTGTGTCAGAGTTTCCACAGTTTCCTGTTCCTTCCCTTGCTGTCCAGCTTGAAGTGAATGTTCATACTGGTTTCCTGTGGAAGGCTCCAAAATATCTTCATATGGCACCTAATTGCTTTCCATTCCACTGGTTTCCCCTAAATTTGGAGTTCCATTGCTCTGTCTTGTTGTGGTGCTTTCTGAATTAGATTTTCTACAGTGAATCCTTCACTTTGGAGGTACTTCATGACATCAGTTTCTGTTTCTTTAATTTCTCCATTACTGATCTCCTTTTCTACTTTTCCTCTTTGTCTTCATATTTTTTGTATTGTAAACTTTCCATGTCTGGATTCATTTGTCTGTATTTCTCTTCAAATATCTTTGATGCTGCTCTTTTTGCATTGATTAGCTTTTGCTTTCTCCTTTGCATAGATATTACACCATATTAAATCTCTTTTGCTTTCCCATGTCCATATTTCTTCTTCAGATGTCTCCTGATCTTCCTGTCTCTCCTTACTTTGGGGACTCATTCCATCATGCTGTGATGTAACTTGTATCAGACATTCTACATCAAATCATTTACTTTGCAGGCATTCCATAACTTCATCTTCTATTTTTTTTAACTTCAACTTTACTAATCTTTTCTATATTCCCTGTTTGTGATATTATTCTTTTTTTATTGGGAAATTTTCCATATCTAGATGCCTTTGCCTGTATCTCTCTTCGAATATCCTTGGAAGCTGCCTTCTTTATGTTGATCAATTTGGCTTTCATCTTTGTATAAATATTGGGTCTATGTTATAAGAACGAAAGATCAAATATTTAAAAACTTGATTTTATTTTTTTTCGCACTACAGTGAAGATCAGAATATTTGCCCTTTCCTCACAGTAGTGCGATCTCAGAGTTGGAATATATATTTAGCTGGGGGTGTGTGTGGGCGGGGGGGGGTGCAGCCTCCCACAATAGTGATTTCAAATTTTTAAATATTCGCTCATGTGAGAGTTCGAGAGTTTGATCTTATAACATAGACCCTAAATATTACACCATATCAAATCTCTCTTTCTTTCCCATGTCCATATTTCTTTTTTATACTTTTTAAAAATCTCTAGGTGTTGTTTACATTTTCGTACTTCTTCAGATGCTTCTTTTTCCAAACAAATCAACGTTTCTTGATCTATATACTGTTTTTCAAAAATATATTGTATTAATGACCACAATTTTTTATTTGAACCTTCTGACAGTTTTTCTTGTGGAAGTATTTTTCTTTCCTCTAACTTAGCTCAATACATAATTTCTTTCTTATCCTCAATAGTCCACTCTATCGTCTTTATGGCTCTTCTTTGACCTATCAGTTTTTGTGATTTTTTGTGGACTGCTACTTCCTTCTACAATTGGGGGGGGCATCCTGCCCCCAATGTAGGAATGTTTCCTTATTTTGAGGATTCTATACTATCATTTCTTTCCAGTCCTGACACCAGAGCGCCTAGCAGGATTAGGCACTTTTTTATTCTGGGTCTTATGCACCCAGCTATCTGTTTTTGTTTTTGACCTACTTTTGTCCATGACAGATGCTATATAAATAAGTCTGTATATCAGTGTCGCCTTGGTGAGATTTTGTGAAAACAGGGTCCACCTCGCGAAGGTACTCACCAAGACTTGAGGATGAATTCACTTTCAGCACTACGACTCTCCTTTGCTTGCTGACTCTTCATCTCTCCATTCAGACCCCATACTGTAAGTTCTTTTTGAAGTATTCTCTGGTCATTAGTGCTAATTCCATCTCCTCCCTTTACTTTGTTGGATCCAGTTTGTGCAGTTCTTCGGCAATATAATCTAATTTGATTCCAGTATCTTAGGTTACCTGCATGTCACTAGGACAACTTATCATCCCCTTTGTGGAGCCAAATGGTTTTGCATAAGATTTTGTAAATATATCTATAATCTGTTGTCTCTGAGAATAACTTTTAGAATCTACATACAGTTTATCAATTTGTATGTCTTTACTCCTTCCACATCTTATGTATCTATAAAAAGGTTTCATATAGTATTTTATACTGCGGTGGTGGTGCTGCGGTAGCGTTGTCACCTCACAGTAAGACGCTGTCTGGTTCGATTCTCAGCTAGAGTGTCTTCTGCGTGAAGACATGCGTGAATGGGCGTACCTTCGTTGAAGGTTGTGCGTCAGGCCTGGCAAGCCAGTATGTAAAAATCAACTGCCAATCATTAGCGGACCGGAGTTCCGCTGTGGCGACCCCTAACTGGGAAAAGCCGAAAGACACAAACAGACATAGTAGTCAATATCTTTATATAAATTTTCTTCACATTTTTCTTTATCTTGTCTCACACTGTGCTTAATTAGTTTGTCCGGCTAGTTTATTTCAGTTTTCAAACTTATAGTTTGACCTCTCTTCCATTTATTATATTTTTTATCTCTCAACATAATCAGGTATCTTATTCTTATGGAAGTCTATCCCCCTGAAGTTGTACGCCTAGATCCTGATGTTAAACATTTTTTTTTTTATTTTTTGCACTCAAACAATTTCTCTTTGAAAATGTTTACATTCCTTCTGCAGTTTTTCCACTGAACACATAATTCCAGTTAGTTTTATATAGTGACTGTTTTCCTTCCATATAATCTTTAATTAATGGTGCATTGGTTTAGATTTTGGTTTGGCAGAATTATCTAGCAACAAATTAACCTTTATACTGTTGAAATATGAGGCTGACAGATAAAGGTGGGAAAACAAAGAAGTAAACTAAAAGAAATACTTCTGATTTATTCAATCACTAAGAAGTACAAATTACAACTTGATTAGAATGAAATAAAATAAAAGACATTTTACAAGGTGAAAATTTGTCATATGACTAGGCAAATGATTGAAAGCATCAACTATAAGTAACAATTTGAAATAAATAACATAAGTTTATATCTCTTAATGGGTATGTTTTACGAAAACATTTTATATTATTCTACATTTAAACCAAGTAGGTGCCTTGTCTGCCTACTGCATAAGATGTCAAACTGTTTCCTTCATCTTCAGCCTGTTTCTAAAATCTGTTTTCACATGATAAAAAATCTAATACCCTTCACATATAGTGGTGTGTTTATACAAATCTTTATTTACATGTTTTTTGCTTTAAAGATTTTATAGAAAAAATAGCTACTAAAGTTCTCTTGTAAAATGTTCTTTTAGTCCTGTCTACACAGAATACATCACATGATGAGCATAACACTATGTAAACTGCTCCTTTGGAAACACAGGTGTAATGTGACTTTGCCTGAATAGTTCTACATAACTTTATAAACAAAGGTTTCTTCTAAAATAAACTTACAGACATTGCACTATGGATATTTAAATGTTCCAGTAATTCTACTGGGTAGTTGCACTGTAACAGTGGTAACATCATTCTGTAATGTATTTTCCAGATTAACTGTTTTATATATGTAATGTTTGGTTAAGTACCAATAACAGCAGCCAGCTCTGAATTTGTCTAGTTATGAGTAACAATGCTTTTGGCAGCAGTCAATCATTTCTGCACAAAGTGATTTTCTAGTGTGATTACGGCCCTTTTCAAGGAATCCCTTTATACAAAACAGATGGAAACTTGTCCTTCAGCTTTTGAACAATCTCTTCTATTACAGCTTTTTAAAAATCTTAAATCGTGCCTTCTTTTACAAATAAATCTATTTCTCACATAAATATTTCTTCATCTGTAGTTAGCCTGAATGCCTGATCATCAACATACATACAGAAAGGATGACTACAACTGAAATGTAAATATTTCTTGACAAAGGTACTTTTCCAATAAATAGTGTTTGTAAAATCTTGTCAACTACATTCTAGTTCAGTTCTTATATCCAACAAATTTACTTCCAACTCATGATCATGAAAAGTGCATTTCAGAAACTAAGTACTAGTGTTTAGATATGCTCACATTCAGAAGGTGTGCCTCTCCAAATATAAAGGTCATCAGCAAATCTTTTGTAGAACGTCCTTGGATACAAAATACCACACCACCAACCCATTAAATCCAGATATAGCAACCCCAAAACCAAGAGTTACCTAGGACTAATATTTAAATTCCTGAAGCTCACAATTAGACTACATGGCAACCTCACAAGGGATGGGGACATTCATCCAAACCCTGGCCCAACCTCCACTAGTCAATCCTAGCCCCAATTCTACTATTCCCACTAACTTGCAAACTTTAAATAGACCTTTGAACTCACTCCTGGTCAGTCACCTAAATATTAGAAGCTTAAATAATAAGGTCCACCACCTGCATGCACTCTTAGATACACATTCCCCGGATATACTTTGTCTCACTGAAACCTGGCTAAAACCATCAATGGCAGATAACGAGGTTTTACCCCCAGGTTATAACATACTAAGGTTAGACCGTACCACTAGGAAGGGAGGAGGGGTATCTGTACTATACAAAACTACTCTAGATGTGACCTCTGATTCCACACAACCACCCTGTGTTGATAATGCTGAAATTCTCATTACCAAGCTTCAAATTAATAAAAACAAAAGTATTAACAGTGCCTATGTCTACATTCCCCCAGGTAATAATGCAAACACCCTAGAAGATATCCTCTCTTGGCTGTCTAGTACCTACCCTCAAGAAACCATTGTTCTAGGAGACTTCCTGAAGACATAAGTGACCATTTTCTTACCTATATAACCAGGCATAAGACTGACATCCCCCACTAACCTACTTACAAAACAATTAGAAACAACAAAAACTTTAACCCCTCTAATTTCCAAAATGAACTCAAAGCATGGAATTGGGCAGTCCTAAAACATCTCCCACTTGAAGAAGCTGTATTATATTTCAGTACCCAATTCGTAGCCATCCTTGATACCCATGCACCTGCACGTAATATAAGAACTAAAGCAAAAGTTACTCCATGGCTTTCAAAAGAAACCAGACAAATAATCTTACTTAGAAACAAAGCTTGGACCACTTGGCATACCACAAAACCCCCCATAGATCAACTTAGATTTAAACAACTAAGGAACAGAACTAAAAAAATCTACCACTCTAGATTAAAAAAAACAACTTTTACTGCCATTTACAACAGAAGCATCAAAACAATCCGCAAAAGTTTTGGGCCAGCATAATTAAATGTATTCACCCAGGGCAATGCACAGCTCCTACCCCCTCGGCTACCATCCAAACACCTTCGGAAGACATTGCCAATTCCTTTAATAGCTTCTTCACAGGAAACTATCCAGTCACTAGCTAACCAACTATCTCCCAGTTGCCCAAGTCCTAATGCTGCTACACCTATTTCTCAACTCCCCTTTAACTTTCAAAAAGTTTCCACATCACTTATCCATTCCCTAATCAAGAAACTAAAACCTACCACCCTTGCAGTGGATCTCCTCCCAGCTGAATATCTACAAAAAGCTGCGGATGCCATAGCATACCCAATCTCTATCTTGATCAACAGAACTATATCAGAAGCAACTATCCTCTCCATCTGGAAGACATCCCATGTTATTCCACTCCACAATGGGGACAGTTCCACTGAACTGTCAAATTACAGACCTATAGCTACTTTATCACCCTGGCTAAAATTATGGAGAAGTGCATCCATAAACAACTCCTGAGCCATCTCATTCAGCACAATCTCCTGGCTAACTCACAGCATGGTTTCAGACCATTTCAAAGTACAACCACGACCCTCCTCTCCTTATCTAATGTTATTAATCAAAACGGAAACAACAATAAGCTTTCTTCTGCCCTCTTTCTTGATCTCTCCAAAGCCTTCGACATGGTCAACCACCAGCTACTTATACACACACTTAAAAGTATTCCCCTAGATGTCCAGGCTATCCAATGATTCAAATCTTATCTGAGTGGTAGACAGGCTGTACTATGGCAGAACAAACTATCTTCCCTTCTACCTATCACCCTTGGGGTCCCTCAGGGCTCTATATTAGGACCCCTATGATTTTCTATCTTTATTAATGACCTGTACATAGTCATCCCAACAGCCACCTGCATTCAATATGTGAATGACTCCACTTTAATTTGCTCTGCCACCTCCCCTTTAAGTCTACAGACTCTATCTCAAAATGTTTTGAATACTGTTGAAAATTGGCTCTGTAACTGATGTCTCCTATTAAATCCTAACAAAACGAAACTACTGCTTTTCTCCCCCACTCAACCTTTACTATAAAATCTGACAATGGCACTGCCATTGTCCCAGATCCCTGTACCAAATTCTTAGGTGTAACAGTTGATAATAACCTCAAGTTTGATATGCATATTAATCAAATTATTAAAAAAGTTAATAAAAAACTTGGTTCACTATACAAGCTCAAACCTTTCCTCACTCCACTAGCAAGGACGGTAATTGCCCGTACACATCTACTTTCCACCCTCCTTTATGCATCCCCTCTCTTCACGAACTTGAGTAAGTCTGACCTTAATAAACTCTCTAGCTGCTTTAATCATATTGCTAGATTTGCCACTGGAGCAGCATACAAAATACACTACTGTCTGAACCTCAAGAATCTAGGATGGCTAGAATTGCCTATCCAACTTCAGTACAATCAGCTAATAGTAGGACATAAAATTCTCTACCAACCTGAAAATACACCCATACTTACAAAAACTATCACCCCTTACAGCAACCTCAAGATACTTTGCTCATCCAACAAATTACTAGTCCAAACCCTCAAAAGCAACACGTCATCTGGGGACTCTCTATATGCCAACTCTGTTGGCAAAATATGGAACTCACTTCCTGCTGAGCTTACTTCAGAACGCGTTCTGACCCAATTAAAAAAAAATCTAAAACAGTACCTTGAAAGGCAATGGCTGTGTCCTTGCTCTAATCCTGACTAACTCTGGCAATATAAACATGTGCCAAAGAGGTCTTTTGGGAACCCCTACATTGCTTCCTAATTGTTACTCTATAACAAATCAGATTTACGTATGACAGAATGAATGACTTTTATCCTATATATTATATTTGTAACAGTGCTTTAACTTGTTTAATGTAACAGTTTTTCCATATGTATGTATGTATGGAGCTTTTCTCCCCGTGCCTCCGCTGAAAATGGACAGGTATCCAGTAGAACTCTCCCGGTCAACAAATGTAAAATAAATAAAAAAAAAATAATAAAATAAATAAATAAAATGTTAGTTTGTTATATAATATACAATTAGGCAGTATTTACTCATTCTGTCACCCTAAAACTAAATTGGAAAAAGATGGTGCAGCTGTAACTCCATAGCAACACCTCTGCTTTGTTGACAGTATTTAGAATTAAAAATAAAAAAAATGTTTTCTAACAGCAATTTCAATAAGATGCAACTATTATCTGTTAAAATAATGAAATGTGATGTTCTGACATATGAAATATAACAGCTGAGGTTATATTATGCAAGTAAAAATGATGACATGTGGACAGAATAGCTTCTTCAGCAGTAATATTATCTTATACTCAGCTTCCAACGGTTGCTTGTGAAGCTTTTTGATAAAATCAAGTTATGCCCTCACATTTCAAACAAATGTTCCTATCTTTGCAATCATAAGGGTTAATGAAGAAGTGTAAATTGCAAACTGTTCAGCACAAGCTGATTTTTGTAATGGTAGCATTCATTGCATTCTAGGTATTAAACAGAAATTTATATAGTACAATAAGCATAGCAAACATTAATTTGCAATACTTTGTTAACAAAGAAAAAAAAGTATGTGAAGAGCTACTCTAGTACCTCAAGGACTGATCTATGGCATTGTACTGATGTTCTTTGAATCATTTGTGCATATGGGATAGGTACTCATTTAAGGAGAAATCTAAGAAATCCTGGCAATTAAGCAATGTGCCTTTAAATTATGTAAATACAGCTGGATTTGAATAACCCTAATTAGAGAGAGAAGACAGGGAGATCCAGAGAAGTCTGGATGTGTGACGATAGAGCCACATGCCTAAAGTACTGACACCGGAACTGAGACAATTTTCCAAGGGCTTTCCTCCAATGGAAGACCTGGCACCTTATTGCCTGGAGGTTGACTAGTACTGATGACTTTTTGATGACTACCTTTATTCAGCACCTGAGCTGTAAAAGGGTACTGTTCAAACATAATCTGTTTAGACTACTGGTACTGCATGTTTTAACTAAGTTATCCTTATTACTTCAAGTTCTACAAAATGAAACTGGTTTTATAAATTTTAATCTTCCACTATATGCGTGCATACTATATATAGAAACATATATATAATGTCTACTTAAGTATACATTATCTATATGCACTACAAAAGACAAGCTACACTCTTATGATTTTGCAATACTGGAAAATTAGAGACTGCTGTTCTGCTATGGTTTTCCCCTGCCAGTGGATGTATCATGGAGATAGGTCTTGCTGGGGAAGGCATATGCTAATGCAGTAGTTACAGAGAGTACATAAAGTGCAGCAAATGATAAATAGCTATATGCTGTACTGACATGGTAGCTGACATACTTTTCTTTTCTAGTAAAACGATCTCCATTTACAAAGTTCGATATTTCAAAGCTTCGAGCATCTGGTCTTCACAGACCAGTGGTTCTATGGTCTGAAATTTTGATCCTTTGAAGGGGACCCAAATATATATATATATATATGTATATATATATATATATATATATATATATATATATATATATATATATAGACACAGATATATACCCCATCCAGCACACATTATATTATAGCTACTTTGGTGACTGAATGCACTTCAGACATCTGAGTGTGATAAAAGTGGCCAAATTAATGCATTTTTAAGTTTGCTTATTTCAATCACATAGTAGCCACAATAAACTTACTTCACAGAAATGCAATTTTGTCCACATTAATGAGTATTTAAAATAAGCAAATGACAAAATTGTAAGATAATTTCATCTAAAGGAAACCTTCTCCCCAGTCCAGCAGTTACAGCAATGTTATTGACAGTGTACACCTCAGACATCTGATTATGATACAAAAAATGGCCAGAGTACTGTATGCCAATTTTGTTTCACACAAACAATAGCCAGAGCAAAGCATTCCACCTTCTATCACACAAATCAAATTAGATCTGCACAAAGTCAGAATAGTGAGCTTAAACAACAGTCATTTTCATGTACAGATAGCCCCCATAACCAGTGGTTACAGCTACTTTGTCTATGTACATCTCAGATGTCTGACTGCAATAAAATAAAAAAAATAAGTGCCATAGTTGTTCACTTGTCCCCACAACAAAGTTCTCCAGCATTAGCCTTGCAAAACCATCAACTGGTCATGTCAACTGTATTCTATTTAACGTTTCCATGCCCTTAGTATGGAATTCTGCAGAAATGTCTGTTTATCTTTAATATTTTAATAATCAGCAGACAGTGTTACATTTTGCCTTCTTATAAATGAAATACCTTCATATTAAATAATTCAAATCTATGCAGTGCAATTGGAACCTTGTTATTAACTGAAATATGTATCTGTCAAAGCATAACTTATTACACAATACACTCTCACATTACCCAGTAGACATATATAAAATATCTGTATCATTATCTGCTGATGACAATGAGTTCTGGTAGCCATTACAACCTCCTCAGGCACCCCCTGCCATAATAAATATCTTTCAACTGTTTACTTCTGTAAATTATATAAGAACATACATGTTGCTGAAGCCCAAAATGATGTCATTCCAGCTTCACTGGATCTGTTCCAAATGTTTTATTGAAATGTATAGTTATGGGTAATAAGCTAGGCATTCAGCTCATTGAAAGGTATAACGCAATGACATCTCTGTTAATCACATTCAGCACAACTGTTTTTCCCCACTTCTATTTCTAGATAAAAAATAATTTTACAAACAATTAAATTTACTGCAAACATCAACTTTTGCCAACTTACACAATTAGCTGCTATATTCAGGGCCAGCCACCCTTGACTGAATATTATTCTTTCCATTTTGTGACATTTTTGTAAGGGGCCTCTCTATAGAAAATGTATGTAACACTGAAAACCCATGTGCATTTTCCTGTAATTTACACTTTAAAACCCCATGCCTTCTGAGTTAACACAGTAGTCTCATTTGTACTAGTGGCCATTCAGCACTGCCCAGCATCCATCTTAGGAATGCAGGTTCATTGTTCAATATCCACAATCCCATCTTTATACATTTCCAACTAATCTCCTATGTTGTAATTGTACTCTGACATCACTTGCTTCTGCAAGTCACCTGATCTGACCAACTATGCATTATGTCCCCCTCCAGTACATGCCACACATGCTTGCATATATAACTCTCAACAGGTAACAGCAGGCCTTCTTAGGACATAAACAAGTGAAGAAATATATTTACATATTTTGCTACAAATATTGTTATATATTTTTTTAGAACTGTGTGATTCATTAGATGCCTTTTATAATGTATAATGTTTTAGCCATATTGATATATTTATATTTGCATTTACTTTTGAGTTAATGTATTCTGAATTCTCTATACAGTTCTATGTTTCTTTAAAAGTGTGATGAATGACTAATTGAATTATTAATTGGTTTTATTTAATTGTTTTATCTATATAAGTGAAGTGATTTGAGCAGTGTAATATTAAAGTCTGAGGAAGCGTCCATCGAGACATGAAAGTGCTTACTGAATTAAATTATTTGCCTGTTCCTGCCTTGTCTGCTCTCTCTTTTTTATTTATTGGATTTACATTTTTACTAAGAGGAGCTTCATCCACCAGTCTGTTATTTATTTTATAAACAAGTGAAGAACTAGTATAATGTTATGGCAGTAAGATAACATGGGTCTATATTAGAAGACCGAAAGTTTAAAATCGCGAACGCACTAAAGAGCAAAAATGCCGGACCTTGAAGTGCTTCTTTTGAGATTGCAGTACAGTGAAGATTGGAATATTTGCCCTTTCCTCACTGTAGTACGATCTCAGAGTTGGAATATATATATTTAGCAGGGGGTATGTGTGGGGGGCACAGCCCCCCACAATAATGATTTTGAGGTTCGGCATTTTCCCTCTTTAGAGCGTTCGCGATTTTAAACTTTCGGTCTTCTAATATAGACCCAGATAACATAACTAGAAATATATTTCTCTTCAGTAGGATAGTACTAAATCTTTGACAGATTTTAAATTAAACTGGATCTTTACAGTAGCATTCCTTAGCAGATAGTTCACCCAGCAATATTTATATTGTCACTATGCTAAAATAAGCTATAAAGTCTGACTGTCAGATTTCAAAATGTTGTAAGTGCTCTGTGAATATATAAAACATATAAACTCTGTTTTTTACCATGTAATAAAATTTCTCTAACAGACCATTTTGGAGGCAATTTCCAGTTACCTTAGCTGTCCTCTACCTTTATGGTTAACTAAATGTACAAGCTGATCTTGTTCATTTTCTCAATCATTTCCAATATCCCAAGACAGCGACTTTGTTTTTATAATCTAAATGCTGAAGAAAGGGTAGCGTTAAAGGAGCTTAAGAATATGAAAGAATTGAGAACTATGAAGGCTGATAAGGGAGGGGGACTGGTTATCATGTATGCATAAGATTACAAAATGGCTATAAAAGGAATGTTATAGAATATCAAAGAGTACAGAGAAGTCACATTAGAATATATTCATCATGGCTACAAATATATTAAAGCATTTCTGTATGATTTGTTAATGAACAGCCAAATAGATTACAGGTTGTACAATTTTATTCTTAAAGAGAATCCCAAGGTAGGGGTTCTTTTTGGAGTTCCCAAAACACATACAAATGTAATTAACCACCCCCTACAGACCTATTGTATCTGCCCCTAATTATATTACAGAGGGCATTTGTTTGTACATGGGTACCATCTTAAATCCACTAGTTAAAGGACCACCTTAATTTTTATGAGATTCTTGGGATTTCCTTGATCAAATTAGGAAATTTAATGAAACTTACCAATATGAAGAAAGGGAGATGATTATGTTTATAGTGGATATAATTCTTTGTTTACCAGTATTCCATGCAGTAAGGGAATAGAATATTTTAGATCTTATTTGATTTTTTTAAGACATCATATACTAATGATAACATCAATTTTTTCCATTCCCTTTTGGAGGTGCTGTTGGATCATAATTATTTTATGTTTACTGATAGTATTACCAACATTCTAGGGGTACTGCAATGGGATTGGCAGTGGCCTCAGCCTAAGCCAATGCAGTTTTGGGCTGGTGGGAGAATGAGCTGCTACCACCTCTTTTGAGACAATTCTGTTTTTTAGGTTTGTGGACAATTTGTTTTTTATCATGAAAGGTAGTATCAAGGATTGCAAACTGTTTTAGAAGAATTAAACAGAAGAACTGACTTCTTAAAATTAGCTTTAACTAGTGCAGGGTAAAAGTTCACTTTTTAGACATCACTCTGGAATAGGATATTAAGACTAGGTCTTTTGATAGCATCATCTATCATAAAGGCACTTTTTCTAATTGCTACTTGCACTTTAACAGTAACCATCCAGAGATTATTAAGAGGAACATACCAAGAGGCCTGTACAAGGCATCCAAATAATAACAAAAAAATACAGCTTTTGTAGAAGAAATCAATTTTATAACCTTCCTTTTCTTAGATAGAGGTTATAAGGAACCACGGTTATTAGCTAGTGCTAATGAAATATTAATAAAGAGAGCTACCCATTTGCCGCTATATTATGCCAACCCTTAGGTAAAGTAAACGCTGATAATAAATCCAAAAATAACACTTTAGTATGCAGTTTGCTTATGTCAGTCAATAATTATGAGATTAATAACATCATTTCTGATAACTGGTGTATTTTAAAGGGCAACACTGATATTTACAGAGCAGTAGGTGACAAACAATATCTTGTGTATAAGAACAACTACTGTTTAAAAATGTTGTTACAACAACACAATAATACTTTGGCAAAATCAGTCACCACTATCAAAACAAAAGGTACTTATAAATGTGGGCTATGCAGTGCTTGTAGATTTATAAATGAAGGTACCTTTATTATTTTGCCGTATATGCACAAGGCTATTACTGCTACAGGGAAGTTTGCATGCACTACTAAAGGTGTTGTGTATGTCAGTGTTTACACAGGGTGTGAGGCTTTCTATGTTGGAATGATCTCTAGAGTGTTAAATAATAGAATAAAAGAATATTTGCATGCTATCAAATGCAAGGACACTGACAACGCACTATACAAACAGCATAGTTTGTAGTAATTCTAAAAAAAAATTATGTTTTTCATACTAGAACAGGTACTAGATCATAAAAGAGGAGGGAATTTTAAGAACCATATAGGAAAAAAAGAGAGACTATATGGCAAATTACATTAAGAGCTGACGAAAATCTTGAACTTAATGAAGTTATTAGTATAAAGTGTTTCTTAAAAAATAGAAGGTTTAAAGTACAAAGTGCACATTGCTAAGATATAAAGTGCATTTTACAGTATATGGGTTAACTAATATCCCATTATGTTGTTGTTCATGTAAATGAATGACACTTCTGAACGATTATTTTAGATTGTTCATTATTTTTTTAAGAATTTGTTCTTAATTATTTTATTGATGAATTAATTGAAGATGCTTTGTGACTGGAGAGTTTGTATTTAAAAAGTGAGTTGTGTGGCTACTTGTTTTTTTCTGAAGTCTGTATTGGACAAAACGTGGATATATTAAAGTTTAGTACCCTTACTATTCACCGTTTTATTTCCTGTATTCCTGTATTCCAGTGTGGTTTTGGTTTTATTCTGCTTTGGTTCTAGTTTACCACATATCAGTTTTTCTTTCTTCTTTTTTGAGTCTTCTTCTTTGGATTGGCAATCGCTAACATTGCAAGCTATTGTCGTGACAGTTTGTATATCTCTTAATATGCTTAACGTTCTTCTTATTAACTGCACACTCAGTCATATCCTACTGCAGTTTGTTAGCACTGCATGCAACTTTTATAAACAATGATGTAATGTGTAATGCTTGTTGTAATATATTTAGCCTTTTTTACAGCAGCCTCTTTTTTTATACTTTTACATTCTCTGCCATACACAAACCTAATGCATCAGACAGGCTGATTACAAATTGACAACTTGTCTGAACAATTATTTCATATTTTTATACAATATAAAATGTATTCTTTTTTCTTTCATTTCTATTACGGATTTTAAATTTTCTTGCAGTCAGTAGAGATTTCAGGTTTAAATGACTACACAATCTTGGCAATATTTTAAATGACGATGATGCAGATTGCAATGGTGCTAGTAAGCTGCCAAACAGATCATATATCTGACACCCATTAGACTATACAGTATTGAACTCACTTCATTTCTGTGTTCCACTCATTCAGTCAGTATAAGTTGATTTTTATTCTACAGTCTCATAATAAGCATTCTGATTTTTAACATGGTCTGCTTTTTGCAATTTTTCTTCACTCAGGATCTTGCATTGATTATAATTTTAACTTTAAAATGTACTTGAGTCACAGTGTGTTCATTCTTATTCTCCCTGAAAGTTGCACTCTTTATATAGTTTCCCTTCATTCTTCATTCTTTCAGCTTTTCACGGTTAGGGGTCGCCACAGTGGATCACCGGCCCACTATTGATCTCGGTAACTATATTCTACATTATCTATTTGAAAATGGGTGATCTCAGAGACAATACCATATCGCAGAACAGACATTTTTCAACAGGGTATAAATCTATGAGAAGAGCCCAGAAACAAGTACATAGCTTCAAAGTAGCATATCAAACCACAGTGAAACATGTTGTGAAAAAAATGAAACAGCCACCAGATTGCTTACACTTGTTAAACACAGCAGTTTAGCAAGCATAACAAGGTAGATAAGAAGAAAACGGAAGCAGATGACTATGTGAGCAACTTCAACACAGTTAAAATGACTTGTTGGTTTACTTTCTAACTAAGGATTAAAAAACTGCTTTTAGTGTGTGTGTATGTTTGTGTTTGTGTGTGTGTGTGTGTGTGTGTGTGTGTGTGTGTGTGTGTGTGTGTGTGTGTGTGTGTGTGTGTGTGTGTGTGTGTGTGTGTGTGTGTGTGTATCTGTAAGAGAGAGAGAAAGAGAGAGGGAGTGTGAGCACATATTTCTCAACTATTTTATTTCAAGAATCTGGACATATACTACAATAATAGGGTGACAAAGGCCCAAAATCAAGGACAATTTTAAAATATTACCTTAATTAATTTAAAAAGTTAATGGAGTGATTTAGCAAAAGGTTTAGAATCAGCATGCTTTTTCTCAACAATACTATAATGCCTGGATTTGCTGACTAACTGTAGTCCTCAGAGATTTACTTGAATCAAACATTTTTCAAAGTTCTGAGTAAAAATGTATGAGAAAATCAAGGATGTTCTACAAAATGTAGGATTGCTGTGAGCTATGTGTGTGTGTGTGTGGGGGGGGGGGATGCACTGCACTGCATTACATGCATTCTTTTCTTCATTCAATTACAATGAGACATCTGAGGTGAACTGTAATTCCTATGCAAATGTGAGAGTCTGTGTCTGTGTGTGCTTTAAATAGATTATTTATATATGTATGTTTTGGATGTAAAATCCAACAATTATATATCCAACAGAAACTATGAAACATTCATTGGAGAAATTATTTTAAATTAAAAATATACAAAATAAGTATATACATTAATAATACTGCAAATGCAAACTCATTTAACAGGTAAATCCATTTTGTAATCACAGTCATGCACTCAAGAATATCTGTTCATTACTAGGTTTCATATTGTATGTATATCTAATGCTTGCTGCAGTAAGTATTATTTACTATTTTATGTATATTCAATTGTTCTTCTTGTACTCTGCTGCTCATTTATTGTACTGTGGAGCTTTTCTCTACAGGCCTCCACTGAAAAAGGACCTGGGTCCAGTTGGAATTTCCCAGTAAACAAATATAAATAAATAAATAAAAATAAATGGGTGTTATAGAGTAAATAATGGGCATTTGATGGGTGGAGAGGTTCTCTGCTGCTTCACAACATCCCTGGGTGGTCTGTTATTTCCCCATACCATTCCTGGTCAGGCATTACTGCTTGTATAATTTCTTTGTATTGCTTTTGGATAAATCATTTATGCCAAATTTACACTTCATGAGATACTTCTTTATTCATTCAGTTGCTTTTTAACCTTAGAAAAGTTTACTTGTATTGCTGTATGCAAATTATATATTAATGAATTATGTCTTATGCTTACAACATTCTATGTAAAACATTTCTGTATATGTCCAGTAGTTCGTCTATAAATATAACTTTGTCTATAAATATAACTTGCCTTGACTTTAGAGAAAGTCGGCCTAACAATCACTCCATATAACTTGTTTCTTAACATACTTGCTAAATAGCCCCATTGTTAGTTTTCCATTTTTTTGTAACAACCCTTCCATTTCATGTAATTTATATCACCTGCTGTGTACTATTTCTTTGTTTTCCTTCCCATGTTTGCAAATTTTGTAGCCAGTAAGTAGCAAAACTACACTAAAGGAATTCTTACTAAAGTCCTGGCTCTGTTCCTGTACCTTTCCCACCTGAGCACTCACTACTTCCTTAGTAATCTCCCTCTTCCCTACTCTATTAATCCTACCAATACTTATTTCCCATATTCATCTGTCTGATTCACTCCGCTTCCTCCACATTACATCCTATTCTAGTTTTCAGAACCTTGCCATATGTCTACATGCAAATCTTCATTGGTTACATTGTCTATTTATTTATTTATTGCCATTTGGTTACGTATGACTGGGTAGGTACCCATTTTCAGTGGAGACCCAGACAGAAAAGCTCCAAAGTATTAAAAAAAACATTTTAAGAACAATAATTTTACACTCTTCAAAAATTATACAAAAACATCTACAGTTTAAATAATTTATACTATGGCTTTAAAGGACTGGAGTGATATTGTCACACTGCCAGTCCAACTATCTGGAATTTTGTAAATAATTATGCACCATTTATGAATATTAATATGATTTATATAGAAATGTAACAAAAGGAGACACTGCTGGCCCAGCTATCTGGAATTTTGTAAATAGTTATATGTCATTTGTGAATACCAGCATGATGCAATTGCTTGTGTTACCACTATATTAGAACTGTATGTTATGGGTATACCAAACTGCTGAACCATAAGAGATATTTTAAAGTACTGAGCAGAAATGTATATGCACTATTGTAACAGTTTATATATATATATATATATATATATATATATATATATATATATAATAAGAGATTAACCTGCAAAACATAAGAATAGTTGAGGTCAAGTTACTTTATATCTGGGCGATAAACAAAAGATGTTATCTCTCTGTTTCAGTGCAGTAGCAGATACAATGTCTAGAGATAGAAGTTTTTTGTATTGTGTTGAAAAATAAGTAATTACTAGGTTTGATATGTAGAAGGGTTTTATTGTTTTATGACTTCCAGATCTGCAAACATCTGAGAGGTATGTATTTTTCACAGGGAAATGCTAAAATGCTGGTAGTTTCTAACAAAGGGGTTTTAGCCTGGGAAATGAAGTCAGGTGACAAAAAGTGATGTCATGCTGCAAGTATTCCAGCAGCAATATTTGAGATATTAATTTTTAAGAACTCTCTGAGAGAGAGAGAGAGATACTAGGCATGTTGTACTTTGTCTTTGACCTGACATGAACATTCACTCACCTCTGCACTTGCTTTGCTGTAAGTAAGTTACTAGGGTACAGTAATTTCTTTTAGATTCAGTAAGGACTATAGTAATGATTCATTTAGATGTTTTCTCTGTATATTTGAGACTATTCTGCAATGTTGTTTTAAATATTTCCTATGATTTCGAACTCTGAAGTCACTGTGAATGCATATTTGGTATTGTCTTGTTCCTTTATTACTTATTATTAAATATGTTTAAACTTTTCAATTGTGGCTGGTCTGTCTAGAGATATGTAAGCTCTTAGAGTACTTGCATATCTATTTGGTGACACTTTACAGGCCAATCCTAATAGCTTGGTGCTTGATCAAACTACCATTTGGATTAATAACATTACACAGTAGGATTTGATACCTTTTGTTAAGGGCCTTAAAGTAGCTGATAAGGGGTTCTGGTGGCAGGGATAACTACCTTATAGTTGGGGCAGAAGGGGGCATAGCTAGCAATCCTGTGCCAGCCTTTCCCAGGAGTGTGTGTGTGTGTTTGTAAAACAAATCTCTAAGAGTACGTGTGTCAGCTACTTGGGCAAGGACATGAAGCACTGGTAGGACAGAGAGAGAGAGTTGGAGTACTTGGAGTGCTTAGAACTCTGGCTAATGACTCAAATCTATAGCTGTGCCAGTGGGGAGTCTTACTGGGGAGCTGTTCAAAGATGAGAACCCAGCCCCAGACTGATTGTGGTCTATGTGTGCTCTTAAGGGATATTGCACTTTACTGTGTGTGTACATCCTCCCAGTGCGTACGTCCCCTACTGATGCCAGTGGTGAGGATTGAGGCTCCTTGATATATATATATATATATATATATATATATATATATATATATATATATATATATATATATATATATATATATCATCTTGACTTCCTTTAATTTGTACAATAACATACTGCCTAATACATATGTACCTTCAAAGTCTTTTTCCTGCTGTTCAACTGTTTATGCAACCTTTTTTTGAGTTTGTACATTACTATTTGATTTGTACCAATGTCCATGACACACTATTATGATAACACTATTTCTCAAGTAAATTGTATTTTTGTAGTTGTACATTATTGTTTGATTTATACCAATGACACATCATTATTGCTATGGTCTACCCTTTGATGGCAGCGCTAATATTCATGTAGTTTCTATTCTTGTATTTAGGAACATTTCTCCCTAGGCCTCTGCTGAAAATGGGTACTGATGACCCATTTGGACTTTCCCAGTAAACAAATGTCAATATATAAAATAAATAAATGATAACAGCATCTTTAATGAGCCCAAGGGAAATGGTTGTTACACTTTACTTACTTTGTGAATGCTGCAAATTCATCAAATTTATATCCACAGAAACATAAACATGCACATGAACATGTAGAGTTAGGTAAAATATGGCCACTTTAGCACTCCATGCTGCTGCAAAACAATCACACCATAACAATGTACTGTAGCTGCTATGATAGCAATGCTCAAATGTATGTACATCCTAATACATGGATTGTCATACTTTGTGACAATGAGCCTTCCTCAAACCACAGAGGAGAGATCTTTCTTTGTGCTGTATATCTAAAGAAGTGAGTAGTGGTCATCTGTTCAGTGCACAGAAAAATCTTCCTTCCTCTGCATGTGCATAGATATATCTTCACACACACACACACACACACACACACACACACACACACACACACACACACACACACACTCACACATACACACCTGCTAAGGTATGAATAAGGGGCTCAGATTTTGGTCATGGCCTTCAAGCAGATACACACCTTGATCATCACGTTATTGTGTGTTTTGATTAACCCCATCACAGAAAATATAAGCTAAAAGCATACAATTTTAAACACTCATCATCTCCAGACATGCCTTGGCTTCTCTTCATAGAGGCTGTGGCTCTCCAGGGAAGCTGGAGTCATCATTTAAGAATTGTTGGCCTAATATTTATAACATAAGTGGAACCAATATTTTCAGGGAATAAACCTAGCAAAAGCACTTGTTACCTGTAATATACTGCAGGCAGTACATGAGCTGTGACTTGTAGTTGTACTTCAGCTATGAATCATTCTTTTTAAAGGTAAGCAGATTTGAAAGCAAAGCCATGGAACTGGTGAAATAGTTATTAAAACTGTACTGTTACAGTCCAATGATTTGTAATAATGAGCTAGGCAGTAGCTTTGAAGTTTATTACAAAACACATGGCCAGAGTAAAAAGAAAAAAAATGGCATAAGTAAACAATGAGCAGACATAGCCAGGAACCTGGCCTAGCTCATGCGTTATAAAAGGCATTTCTGTTTATGTAGTACTGCTAGACAAAGTGGTGTTACTTCTGAAAAAATAATAGAAATAAGATTGAAAGCTTTCTGGTCACTTAACACAACCCCCACTAACTCCCCTAACTTTAGCTACAGTATACATTAACACCAAATTAAAGGGAAACATAGAATTGCCTGTAATCTTAAGCAAATAAATGAGGCAGTAACTCCATCTCATGTCTGTATGTTTCTTGTCAAACAACAGCAGTCTCGGCAGCCAAGACAGACACCATGCAGACGGTGTACTGCTCCAGGCTTCCACATGAATTCACATTTTTATAGTTTATAGCATTCTGTTGAGTTATCTAAACAATTACCTCAATTTTCACACAGCACGTGACTGAGCACAAGTCTCCTATGAACCTGCTCTTTAACTAATTGATCTTTGTATGTACAAAGTACCTTTGCTTGCTATTCTTGCCAAAGCAATTGACTGCCTACAGATTTCAGGAAGGCACCTTTATGCTTATTTTTTAAATCTATCATCTAATTTAGACTTTCAGACAAATTCATATTATAGTTACAAACAACTGAAATCTGGATAATAGCAAAAACAAACTGCTGGATGTTGTGCTTTGGTACTTCAGTTCTAATACCAGATTTTCTTATAAATATAGTCCAAATAATTACAGAAAAGTCATGTGATGTCAGTTTTCTCATACTTGATTAAAACACGCTTACTTATCTTGCTGTAAACACCTCTTTTTAAGTTAGAGCCTGGTGTTGATCTGGTCCCTAACATGGCTGCCTGATCCATAATCTTAATTTTAAGTGCATTCACTCATAGTATTCCATTACCTGACATCCAAACAATGGCATGGCACTTCCTCTATTGATATTGCTGCATCCTGCCTCTGATTAAGCCAGTAAATTATATTACTACTTATAACTGCCAGAAAGTGTACACTATACCATATTACACATGGCATAGTTAATTTACCTTCTCTCTCTTTTACTAGTTTTAGATTCATGAAGTCTCTTGTATAACAGAGCATATGGCTTTGCTAAGCATCATTGTCATTATGAGGCTTTGCAATCCTTAGGATAGAGTGAATATTATTTAAAAAATATGGAGTAGAGCTTTGTAAAAGATCATGCCATATGCCACAGTTCATATAATGAACTACAGTGGAAAGTGCTTAATTACATGAAGAATAACACAGTGTCCCAGCTGTGATATGCAAACATGATTGAAATGCAAGTGAGGTTCAGGCCCTGTGCTTCTGAATGGATTGTGTAGCACAGAGTGACCTGGAGCACAGCTGCCCCCTGCCTACAAAGTAAAATCACAGCTAAGAAATGCTTTGTTCGGGGTGTAGTAGATAGGCTACTCACCTGCGAGGTCCACATTCCTTGGCTGCCCACCATGATATTAAGGCATGCAGCTATTATCGGTGTACATTGCTCACCTGTCATTGAATCTGGTGTCTCATATCATAATGGACTGTCCCGAACTATCACTCATACCATAAATCAGTATTAAGTTTCTTACATTAATTTAAACTTTGCAGTGGTGTTAGAAATGCAATAACACATCTCAATACTACATCACCATCATGTCCACAGCACTGAGCATTGCACGGGGATGCTATTACTTTGTACTCTGAAAACTGTGTTTATGACTCCCGCCCCATATTTACTGGTTCCTATGAAAGGTGCTATTAGCTGGTAAACTGCAGCTAACTCTTATGTCTACAACAAGTGTACTCCAGTCTTTCAAATGAATGACAGTAATGCTATTGGCCTGGCAGTTGGCACAGATCTTATGGCTGTCAGCTGTAGTTCCTGTGGTAAAGGGTTTGATTCCCTCAGCCCTTATTTTCCTACAGTAACTTTCAGCAATTTACTTAAATTTGCTCCTAGGTTACCCCTGAAAAGGGACTGTGTGTCCAGTGGACTTACCTTCTTAATAGGATTATTATTATTATTATTATTATTATTATTAGTGAATAATCTCTAGAATTAGTACTGGTGTGCTATCTCCCCTTCCCATTCCACATATTCTGCAGAAGATTAACAGTGTGAACAAGAACTGATATAAGATGGCAGCAGATGTTTCTCAGTTTTCTGCTGCTCATCTCAGAAATGGGTACCAATAAATGGCTTCTGTGTTTTGCATTTAGTGCTGTATTTATAAATGTGAAAATTGCACAAAACAGTTTATATAGTTTTAAACGTTCCTGGTTTGGTTTATAAGGTGCCAAGTCTGAATAAGAATCTTCTGGTGTAGCATCCACCTCTCAGCACAAGAACCATGGAGAAAGGCAAAAGTAAAGAAGGAACAAGGGCTGAAGAAAAGGGACAGATTTTAAAAAATGCTCTTATAAACTTTGTTGATAGAATTACAGGTTTTATATTAGCATGCATTTTCTGAAGGATATGAAGTCTGAAACTTAAACATCTGTCATTATTCACTTTCTGCAATCGTCAATGTTTTGCCAGAAAATCACAAATTTTATGAAGGGTCAGACCAAAAATATGAGGCAAAAATCTGGATAACTGAGAAGTATGGGTGTGGGTACCTTTTGCTGGGGATGATGGTGGGGGGGGGGTGCAATGCTTGGACTTTTGCACCTTCACTATATAATCAGAAATGCCATTCTCACTTCAGTAGTAGCACAGTAGTGCATTGGTTTGCCTTGCTACCTCATAACACTTATTTATTCTGCTTGTTTTCCATCTGTAGGTGTACAGAATTTACAAATTGTCCTACTGTCTTGGGGGTATTCACTGGGTACACTGTTTCATTCCACATCCAAAAGACATGCATGTATGTGAACTGATGATTAACTAATAAGATATATGAAATGTGCATGAGTTTATAGGTTAGTACTAGGCTAACTGCTCTTGAGGGCCATTTTAAGCCTAGCCAATTATCCCATTTGAGAATCAAACCCTGCACCTTGTGTTTATAAAGCAAATACCTTAACCATTATTCCAAACTCAAACAAGCAGCCCTTGCAAGTCTCAAACCCAGGACCCTGCACACTATAGCCAAAGTGATTTACCACTAAGCCATGTCAGATATGCTTGTGCCTTTTGATAAACTGAGGTCTTGTTCAACATTGTTTTCTTGCCTTCTACCCTCTCTTTGCTAGGAAATTCTCTGGCTAGTATATATGTTTCTTGATCTTGTTGGATCTGAATCCACTCACTCGACCCTCAACCCATAAAATAATTAAGAAACAATAATATATGTACAACAGTTTCTGTAATGAAATCAATCTCGAGTATGCAAACATTGTAAGTCTATTTAGCACTGGAATGGTACACAGAATAAAACTGCTATTGCTTGTGGTTATTATTTTTTGTATTCACTTGAAAAAACAAGTACAAAGCTAGATATTGACCAATGTAAAGCAAAGGAGCTGGGAACACAGTTGAAGTGAAGAGGTGTAGCCAGTGAATTCCAATTTTACTCAAATGTCCTTATTGCTATCTCCCAGTCTATCTGGCGTTTAAAAATGGTTAGATCACTCGACCTGTTTTCCTCCACTCCAAACTTAATGTGTGTAACAATTTCAATTGCTCAGTCAAAAACTATTAGAGGTATTGTTTTTAGATTTCCAATCCTCTCTGTAAGCAAGCAATATACACATTTTTGAGGCATTAATCTGGATGGTTATAGACATAATATGGCTTGATTTTTAGAAAAAAAAAAACTGTACTCTTTACAGTACAGTGTGCCTGGAACATCCATGCTGATGAGGAAAGATACACTAAATGGGAAGGATTCTGAAAACCTTATGCAAATTAGTAGTAAAGAAGCAAATATAATCTGGGAGCTTCAATTACTGTTGATTAAATGGCAAGTCTGACAACCGTATACAATTAGTAGCACAGAAACACAACCAATCAGCCAGTTAAAAATCTAATATGAAAACCAATCACAAATGCTCCTTCCACACCCCTTTGTTGAAAATGGGATATAAGAGCAGTGACGTAGACAGTATAACAATAAGCTTTTTCTGATCTAATGAAATCTATAAGAACAAAGCTCTAATTTTAATAAAGCTTCTTTAAATGAGTACTGACTCAAGGTAACTTATTTTGAAGATCTGAAGGGATTTAATAAGGAAACTGGGATCTCTGGATAGAAGTTAAGGTTCACTCTCCTTTCTGAACTACAACCTGCTCTCAAGCTACTCACTTTAGCATTTGTTCTATTCATTCTGGCTGGGGCGTCTCAGCTCCTGTTGGGTTGGTTTAGTTTGGATTGGGCTGCTTCCACTTCTTGGGAACCTTTATTTTATTGCTTACTCAACCTGATGGACTTCTTTGAAAATGTCAGCAAAGCAATGAGTGAAGGTAAAACAGTACAAACCACATCTCTCAACCTAGGTAAGGCTTTTGACACAATCATCCACTCAAGCATAGTAGAAAAGATAAACAAACTGGGAATAAACCCCTATGTCACCCTCTGCATTGCCAGCTGGGTCACAGAAAGGATGCAGGAGATCAAAATAGGGAAAACTACCTTAACAAAGAGATCATACTCCAGTGGAGCCCCAGGGTTCCTTGCTGGAACCTCTCCAGTTTGGCATCTACTACTCTGAAGTAAAAGCCTACACCAAAGGACTCTGACTACGTTTACAAATGACTGCAAGCTAGGAGCAGTCACTTAAGCAGCAAATGACTTAACCATCCTGCAGGAAGGTTTGTTCCAAACAAATACACTGGTGCCAGAATCATGGACTTAAACTAAATTCCAAAAATGCATTATTGTATCATTTGGGAAGTTGTCTACACTGTGGAGCTAACACATTTACAGTACACTGCTGAGAGTTGAGACAGTTGTTTGGGATTTGGGAACTTATGTAGACAGTGACCAAACTTTCAAATAATGTGTTTCCACTGTCATAGGAAAGTCCTTTTATATTGCACAGCTTATAAACAAGGGGATTATGACTAGATCTAGAGACATCATCGTCCCCCTTTACTTAGCCCTCATTAGGTCAATCACTGAATATAATGCCCCCTTTGCAATGTATCTGTCCAGACACATACAACAACTGAATTGCCCACAGATATACCTTATTAAAAGGATATAAGGCCTAAACAACATCCTATATGGACTGCCTTAAAGCCCAGTCAATATACTTGATATCCTGCATACTGCTAAGAGGTTACCTGAATCTGGCATACAAGGCACCCTCTGACCCAGTACTGATGGACTTACTGCACATCAGCAAGTCAAATGACATCAGTAATACTCAGTCCACGAATTTAATCTTCTTCTGTAATGAGATATGAATGGTGTGAAAGGACTGGTATATCTCACAGAGGATACCACTGGTTTGGAGTAGACTTCCCATCCATGTAAAACAAAGCTTATGCCTGTTCACATTCAAACTCTACTGGGATCTATGAATGGGTAATAGAAATTTCATCCCAGGACTGCCCCCTACACTACTAATGGATAGAGACAGCTCCTAAACACTTTATCCCACACATGGATCCCCTCATATTATCTATGGTATGATCCCACTTATTTTCACTAAGGGTAATATATAATTACCAACCACAAGATGGGTAAAGCCAATCTAACACCAAATAAGTTAGGTTTATTCATGCACTAAAAAGGCAGGTAATCTAATACTTACCTATGAACCTAATCAAACTGATCTTGCTCAAACCCTTTTCAGATATTACCTGTGCTACAATGGAAAGGGTAAACATAATATGCATGCTGCTAAAATGTTCAGATGTTTAACAATCTACTCATTATAGCAGATATTAAGGCTTTCAAAACACTTTTACTGGCAGGCCAAAATTTTCCATGTTTCAGCTGCAACAACTCAACTTCATCTCTAAGCGTGATAGTAGATGTGGAATAAAACTTGGATGTTCTGCTTAGAAACATGATGACCTACCCTACATGGAGGCTGCAGGCAAAATTAATAATATGATTTGTGCAGGAGACAAGTGGAAAACCAGATTAATTTGACAAACCTGAATCAACTGAGCTGCAGCTTCTGGACTACCATGCCGTAGATCATGCCCATTAATTGCCAAGACACGATCATTTAATCGAAATTGTCCATCACGGGCAGCTAATCCTCCTTCCAGAAGGTTAAAAACAAATACCCCATTTTCATCTGGATTGCGGACTAGTTTTATTCCAAGTTGCTCATCCTGGTAGCTCTTGGTGATAATTATATGGAAGCTGTCATCCCTCATGTGGTGGTGTTCCAGTGGGTATGCTATGCTCCTGCATCTGTATTTCTGCTCTCGGAGTACTGTGAGTTTGATAACCTGGCAGGGCTGTTTTAGAGTTGAAAGTGCATAGCTGTGAGGTACATTGGAGATATCAATTCCATTTACCTGAAACAATTAAACAGCAATATTAAAAGACTGTCTACAAAAGCATCTGCTAACCTGAAACTGGAACAGATACATTTTTGCTACAGGATAAGTTTATGGTAGTGATTGTTAAACTTAAAGTGCACCTGCCTAAATGATAGAATATACTTTCCAATGTTTCATTTTTCTTTACTGCACTTGTTCATATTTAGTTTCTGGCTTCCACAACATGTTATTTATTATTCTTCACCTTATAAATTAGCCAGCGATGTAGCAATGGGGGAAAGAGTTCAGCAGCTGCAGAGCTGAAATCCAACAAGTATGCGTGCAGAAGGGATTTAATTCTCTATTACCCACAATTTATAAATGTCTGGTGTAAAAGGTGTTGACATATTGTTCACACACGTGCTCACCTGTGGCTGACTACATGGTAACATTCTGCAGGCACAGGGGTCTGTGGGTGAGTGGATTATGTACTGTTGTGGCCTTGGTCTGATTCCTTTGGACAGTTGTTGTGATGTGCAAGTGCAGATAAGCTCAGCATTCCAAGGGTATGTGGGGACATTCACACATCACCACATGTGTGTGTGTGTGTGTGTGTGTGTGTGTGTGTGTGTGTGTGTGTGTGTGTGTGTGTGTGTATAACCAGGGATGTCTCTTTAAATGTTGCTGTGTGTGTATGTTATGCATGTATTATGTAGATATATGTGGAGAGTCTACATATCATTGTCATACAAACCGCTATATAATTGGTATAATATGCATTTGGAGTACATACTGATAGCTACACTAATCATGTGAGAGGGGGATAGGGACAAACAGATATGTATACTTAGCTGTCTGTATGTACAGACATATTTACATATAGCAGGTCTTTATGATGAAGAGGTAACAGACTTGCACTCAAGTTAGCTAAGTGTAGGAGCATGCCCAGTGGGACTCTCAGTACATACAAGCTGACTCCAGGCCAGAGCTATCTGTACTCCAGTCCAGGAATTTGTGTGCGGAAGACATGGGCTGCTACACCTGTTTCCACAGTACAGCACTTCCCTGAAATTTTCCATGGCATTCCCTGGCTGTGTGCTGTACTTAATATGTGACTGGGGTACATAATGTAACATCACACACAAGCTGATGTCCAGCATTTCATCCCATATGTCTAGTCTGTTCCTCATACATTTGTGGTGTTCCAGTAAATTATTGTATAATGCAGTCACTGAACTGTACCAAGTACTGACACATTTAAGTAATGGCCTTTACATCCTGCAGCTATTCTGTTCTGTTGCAACCTGCTGTTATACTAATCACCTTCTAGGTTAATCAGAGCATGTGTAATGTCTGTCTGTAGTTTTGGCCCTTTGTCCCCCATTCTCTCTGACTTTGTCCAGCTTTCTTGCAGTAACAGATTGAGGGGTATGACAGTCTGTGGGAATACCACCATATGAGTACCTCGCATGTGAAAGATGTGGATGCTGCCAGATTCAAACCATCAACACCATCACCCATGCTACCAACCCTAGGCCAGTGAGCCATGCCAGCCGCCAGACAGAAGTGTCATTCCTCACACAATCAACAGCATACATACATACATAGTCACCCTGCATTACGTGAGACATACAACATCTGGTCAGGTTCTATGTCACAACCCTGGAATTGGCTGGTCTGCGGATATATCATTGTAGACTTACTGTTATGGGAAAACTGATGTGTTGGGGATGGGGGACGACCATCCCATGCTCTGCTGGCATAGACAGTTGTACTGTTTGCCATTTCCCTTGAATGTAGTGGATTTTCCAGCCATGTGGCCTAGTGAATATTATGGAGCACATACTATTGGACAGAGTACCTGTTGCCCTAAGTGGCTGTTAGATCTCTCCAAGTAGCTCAGTAGCCCACTATATTCCCTTGCATACATGCAGCAAGTCCATACATATGCTACCATAGTCTAGTACCCCTTACAAGTGGTGTATAGGTGAGTGACTTACTTTGCAAATGCAGCAGTTGACAGACCTGTAGTTTGGGGATGACTAGGTCTGATGTGTGCAGTACACAGCCAATACATGGTTGGGTACAGGTTGTGAGGGCTGGCTGGCATTGTTTTTATTATATGTATGTGAGTCGGAGTAAGGTGCCAGTCTCTAGGGCTTTAGGTTGTCAGTGCATGTGCTATGCATTGTTTCTTGGCCAAGGCTAGGGCATACTGGGCATGCCTACTTCTGCCTACAGGGACATCCTCAGGGGATTCCTCCTCCATGCCGCCCTGTGGGTGTGGCTGTGGGACCTAGGCACTGGTGGGAGGCTGTGTATCCTTTCCCTTTGCTGAACCTGCTGCAGCTGTTTCTGCAGGACCCTATTGTGTAGCATGGCACATGCTGTGAACATCTGTGCACATGTGGCTGGATAGTTCTGCAAGGCTCTACCAGATATATCCAGTCACCAGAACCGTGACTTCAGCAGCCCAAGCACATGATCTATGATGTTCCTAGCTTGTGCATGTGCCTCATTATGGAATTCTTCCGTGGGTATATGTGCATTTCTGATGGGTGTCATCATCTACGGTTCCAGTGCCTAGCCAACATCCCCCAGTAAATGACAGTGTGGTATGTCCCCCCCTAGCAAACATCTGGTACAGCTGTGATGCATGCCAGATATGGGAGTCATGAAAACTGCAGGGCTGCCAGCACACACATTCATGATAATGCCCTGGGCATTGCACATGACTTGGCAGTTGGAGTGATACCCTTTGCGGTTGATATAGATTCTTCCTTCCTCACTGGGTGGTGCCTTGATGCATGCATGAGTGCAATCTATGCCACCCAGTACCTCAAAGTAGTGTGCTATATGGTAGAAGTACTGTTGGCCCTCTCCTCAGGGGTGTGGGGAAAATAAATGTGCTCACTAGCATATGGTAGCTTGGCTTCCAGGAACTGGTAGAGTACCCTGGATGCTGATGCTTGCAAGACCCCATCACATGTCCCCAGTTGGTCTTTGTAAAGTACCTGTAGCTAGTACCCTAACAGCGACACATACCTTTGTTTCCACTGGGATGGGTTCCCCTCTTTTGGCTCTGGGTCTGAGCTGAGGGTGTCAGAGCTCAGTGAGTGCTTGTAGTATGTCCCTGTCTACCCTATAGTGCTCTACAATCTTCACCTCATGTAGCTGCTGGAAGGTTACCCTGGGCCTGAACACTGTTCCCCTTCTTAGTCTAGGCCTATTGTCAGCTGCAGCAGCAGCACTGCCCGCAGCATCTAGCACATACATATGTAGTAGATCTGCAGCAGCCGCTAACATTGCTTTAGTTAAATATCCCATGTTTGTACTCCATTGGTGCATAGTATGGGGATGAAATCAGATTGTAAGGTGTATGCAACCTTTATAGTGCTCTGCTGTAGGTGCAGCATGTGTGATTGGCTACCTATGATGCATTCCACCTGCCAAGTACATCATTAAGGACTGTTAATGGTCCTAGTTTAAGTGAAACAGGGGTCATCAGTAATTAATATACCATTGGCTTTCTCAGACAATTTTTTCTTTTTTTTTTTTGGGACAGCCTTGCGCACTCATCACTGCGGCATGCCATGCAAACACGTGCCATGAAGGTAAACAATGCTCAGCAGTCACTGCACACACACCCATGAAAGGTCATGCTCAGTGTGTCAGCGTGCCAATGCTGTCAGCATGCCAGTGTGCCAAAGATGAAACACATGCCTTGAAGGTAAACAAGGCTTAACAGAAACTGTATACACCCACCTGCTCAGCTAAGTGGTGTGCCACGCAAATAGGCATCGCTGAGCTCCAATGAGCTTACAAGTCCTCAGACACACCCCTCCTTGATGTCAGCTACTCTTCTCTGGACACGAACATGGTTCTGTGTCTACGCGGATGGGATCTGCGGACACTGATACCCATTTGTGCTTTTCAGTAACCACGGCTCATGTGCATAGAGATCCGTGCACACAACCTGGAAACTACATGGTTCAGGCCCTGCCTCATTAGCAACAGTGCCATTCCACCACTGTAGATATTCCACACAGGGTCCTAAAATACATTACTGTCATATACTAATAAATTTGTTTTTTACACTCTCATAATTTTTTTGTTCATAAAAGTATGTTTGCGCATTGTGATGAGCCACGCAAACAGCAAAATCATTATAGGTTCATAGGATGATACTAGGCTATTGGCCCAAAGGCTCTTATAAGCCTAGTCAAGAATTTCACCCATGTTTCCACAAAGTCAGCACTTGTTTTCCCTGTCCAGCAGGGACACAGGTGGGACCCCAGGGGTATAGTTTCCCATCCAGTCATCCAGGTTCCTCTTAAAGAGGGCTAGTAAGGAACTCTGCTTGGCATGGAGAGGGACTCTATTCCACCTATGGAGGAGTCTCTGGGACACAAATCTATCCCACCAACAAGTTCTATTAATGGCACAGCCCAGGTTGAGACCTTGGATTTGGGTTGCACGACTAGAGTTTGACTTACGGATATGCAGCAACTCCATCAATGCTGAGTCTGAGATGGCCTTGTGTGCCAGGCACAGGTCACCTCTGAGTAGTCTGTACGAGACTGAGTAGAGAGACAGCACTTTTAGCCTATCTGTATAGGATAGGTGTTTGAGACCCTGGATTTTCCTGGTCAGGAACCTCTGCGGTCTTCAACTGCTCCTTGTGCTTGGCAAGTTACATGCCAAAGGGGGCATTATACTCGATAATGGGTCTGATAAAGGAGGAATACAGGGATGTTATGACCTCCTTGTTCGTTGATGAAATACCCTTACTTATGAGATGGGCCATGTAGAAAGCCTTTCGTACAACGAAGGCAACATGGTGGTCAAAAGTCAGGTTGCTATCAACCTGGGTGCCAAGTCCCTCATGACTAATTGCATGCTTAGTATGCTGTTATTAATGTGATAATTACTGGGGATACCATTTTTCCCCAAAGAGGATAGTGATGCTTTTCTTGGCATTCAATTTGAGGCCATGCTTCTGGCACCAGTCATTAATTTGTGTAAGGTCCTCTTGGAGGATGTTCACATTACTAGGGGAAATTTATGACAGCGCCCAGCTTGCAGTCATCTAGCTTGCACCTCAGAAAAGTATATCCCAAACAGAGGAGGCCCCAAGACTGATCTTTGGGGTATACTGCTTGTTACGGGTCTACTGCTAGAGGTGACTTCCCTTATTTTGACTGAGTGGGTTCTGTCAGTGAGCCAGTTAGTTACCCATCTGGTAACATATGGGTTTATGCCTAGCTGGGATAGTTTTCTATTATGCCTGAGAGGGGAATAGTGTCGAAGGCTTTGGCTAGGTCAAGGTAGGCAGTGTGCACTGTCTTGCCCTCATCCATGGCTTTGGTGACTGTTTCGAAGAAGGTGACCAAGTTTAACAGGCATGATCTCCCTTTGACAAAAACCAAACTGTGTGTGATCAAGCGTTTGGAGGTTGCCAATGTCTTTGTTTATAAGGTCCATGATAATGCGTTTGATGGCCTTGCAGATCAGGCTAAAAAAATATATATATTTTAACTCATTTCCCATACTGTTTGGGGCACACAGTGGATACTCATGCTCATATCTGTGTCTGCGATGCTATTTCTGTCCATCTAACTATACTTTTACAGCCCCTGCTGCTTGATTTTGATTTTCTATTTCTTGGTTTGATTTTCTGGTAAATCACTGAAGATTATAGTCAGTCCGTAATGTCAGACATTAAAGTTTTATACATAGTCTTTAGGAAATCCATGTTGTTGAAAATGCAGTTATTCTCAAACTAATGTGAATTAGGGTAAGATTTAAAAGTTTTACCTGATTTTGGGCTCATAAAGACTCCGGTGGTCATTAGTTTAGTATAAACCTATGAACCTACTACTTATTCACAAAACAGGACACAGCAATACATTAAATGCATCATTCATACTTATTTCTTCCTACAACATATACTCCACATTCAAGATTTGACATAAATAATGGAAGACATAAATAATGGAAGAATTTAAATAATCTCATACGTAATAATGTACATTAGCCTGTAGCATCCTTCATTAGGCTTATAAGCATGTACCAGAATGTCTTACTGGAGCCATGGTTTTATGTGAAGTGGACCGTTGTTTCGCTTGAACCAGCAGGAAAACCTACCCACTATCTGAGCAATACAACATGGCCATAATCATTGCCACATACAGCACCAGGAGCTGAAGTAACAACTCCGGTTTCACAACTTCTCAGCAAAATGAACTCTAAACTTAGTCATTATCCACAAAAGGAAATACAATAAATATTGTATAAAAATACCTAATTAATAAGCTAAACTAAAACCTTCAACAATGACCACATCATTTTAGCTGAGCTAAAATCCTGCAGAGCAAAGCAAAAAGGGTTATCTAACAGTGTAGTACCTCGCAGGATGCGCAGTAGCAAACCCTGCCCCTAAACGCCCACAACTTATCAAGCTACATTAATAGTAATTAGCTGTCATGTAGCTTACACTGGATTAATAAAATAAAGCAGTGAAAAGCATTTTATTGGCATCGGAATTTATAAAACCCTTTGATTGCGATCGGTTATTCAGGTTTTACATGGTTATTTAACCGATCGCAATCAAAGGCTTTTTACTACTTTCTTTTTGTGTTTTATACATTCCGATGCCAATAAAAAGCATTCTCATGCCTTTTGCAAAAATTTAAATTGTTTGTAATGTGGAATGTGCTACAGTAATGCCACAGTAAGTCACTTTAACATTGGGAAGACCGAAAAACATTACTTCTGTAAAAGTAGAGTATTTGCACTTTTAAATATTTTCTCGGACTGCAGACGTCCATATAAGGACTGTACTATAAAAGTAGCAAATAAGTAAATCTTAGCCTGTTCTGGGTGTTCGCATAGCTAGAATTAATAGTTTTACGGCACAATAAAGAAAACATTGATTAATGCAGAGGTTTTTAAAAAAATTGAAAATATATTTATTTGCGTTGGCATAAAAAGGCGAAGTTTTATGTGTACCGTGTAGTAACTCGTGTATTTCAAGGTAAAGTGCAATATGGTGTGTGTGGCTTTCTCTCTTGTTTGTCACTGCGATGAAGGATGCAAAGCATACCTCTGGAGCTCTTGGTACAAAAAATCTGGAGTCTGGACAAAACGTAAAATAACGGCGACAAAATCTTACTCGTAAAAATTTAGACAGTTGCTAGAATAACAGGATTTGTGTTAACATGCCTTTTCTGAAGGAAACTCAAATGTCATTATTTAATGACGTTAATCTTCAGTGCTTTACCAGGAATCAGAAAATATATGAGAAACAGACAATTAATAGGGTGACCACCTGTCCCACTTTGCGAGGGACAGTACCTCTTTGGGCAGTTGTGTCCTGCAAAAAAATTGTAAAAATGTCAAATGTCCTGAGATTTTAGGGCAAAATTATTTCCTATATTTTATGTAATAGTTGCATAAAAGTTATTCTGTATCCGATACACCGAATGTTATAAGAAACAGAATAAGCCATGGGTATATTTCACCCTGCAAAATCTGACGTTTGTACCAAAATTGTCCCACTTTGGGCATTTGAAAAGGTGGACTGGCAACCCTACATATGATTAGCGGTTATTGTTATTCACAGTGTAACATTTGGCAGGTTACTTATTCAGGCATAACGGGAACACTCCGTGTCACTCAAATGTGCGCTGACCTGCCAATCAATATGGACACGCCCTAACCTGCGCAGTACTGCCCGCGAGGTACTACACTGTTAGATAACCGCAAAAAGAACATGGTAAGCATCCCAGAAAACCAGACTCCCAAGCAATCAGTGAAAAAATAGCCAGTTAACAGTGTAAATGACACTCCTCCATTAACATAAACACATAATGGAATTACTGCACACTCGTGAGTGTAAGTAAACTAGTAACCTGTAAAAAAATTGAACCTGTAATACAAAGGTTTACACTATATAAACCATGCAACATGGAAACCAAAAGTACATCAGATACATATTGTCCAGTTAAATTTCTCCAGTAATGAAACCAAACACAAGGGATGCCATCAATAACACACACTTTAAATCAGAATCTCCAAAACAGAAAAATGTTCATTTACCTGTAATGTTCATGTGTGTAGCGTAAACAATTCCCAATTAATTTTTCGAGTAGCCATCTCCTCCAAACTGACTGCCTCTCCAGATGACTTGCACAGACTCTACAGAACAGCTTAAACAGCAGACTTATAGCCATTATCTGTAAAACTTACTCCAAAATTCAAGTCAGCTATAGCAAATTGTAAACCCACTGTCACCAACCACAAAAAGTAAAATTCTTAAAAAAGTAGTAATTTAATGAAAAATGCTGCACTAACCTTTGTCCAATCTTCCCTTATGACTGAGTTCCACAACTCAGTGGAATTCTATAGAAACTGACACATACTGTTTCATAAAACAGCATCACCCACCCCCAAACAATTAAGCCAAGCCTCTCTCTCCACATGATGCACCTAGACAATACTTGATGTTACTATTTTGTAATAAATGCATGAATAGATTATACTGGTTAACACATTCAGATAAGTACATACACTGAAATGCAGAAGACATTTTAAACAGGTCAGAATTAAACCTCTCATTCAGTGAAATGAAAGTCAGTACAAAGCCAGAAAACAAGGCACTTAGCACCTCATCAGGTTGGATAGGACCATTTTCACCTCTGCTGACACCCATTGTTTAATCCAGTATGTCCAAGATCAAAAACAGTTAACAGAAAGCCAAGGATGAATGTAGCAATTTTAGAATAATTAGCATGCAAACCGATTGACTCAGAGTTCTCTTACCACAAACTGAGAATCATGTAACTATTTTTTTATATATTTAGTCAATGTTTTAGTTAAAGTAACAAACTTAAAGAAACTGGATTTTCAGTGGTGCTAGATATTTGCAGAAAATGATGGTAAATATGATAAATATGTTGTAAGTAATTGCTATGTTAAATTGTTAATCGCTATGTAATACAATGTAACTACTGTTTATCTTAACTGTGGAGCTTTTTTCCCCAGGCCTCCGCTGAAAATGGACCTACGTCCACGTCCAGTTGGACACTCCCGGTCAACAAATGTAAATAAATTAAATAAATAAATTAATTAATAAATAAAACTATGTATACAGTTGTAAGTGCCCTATTTATAGGCTTGTAACACACTTGGAACACATGAAAAATTTTCAAGGAAAATCAGGGGAACCACAAATATAAGCTGCCCAAGAGGAGAGTTGAGCAACAGAGGTTGGCATGAGAGGAAACACATTCATTTTAATGATGTGCTTCCCCTGCAAGAACCAAAACCTCTAAATGTATGAATTAGATTAAGTTTACAGAAAATGGCATCTCAAGATGGCCTGAACACCAAAGCAAAAAGTACATTAAAGTATTTTGACTGATAAATTTTTTTTTTGTAGTCATGTAAATATTTTATGGTCTTGAAATGCACTCAAGTGCACATACCGTCTATAAAAAATACCATGCATATATCTTTTGTCCAAGTCTTCTTCACACACTGTAAAAGATCTCACCCTTCAGTGCAGACACAACAGCAAATACTCCTCCGCTCCCACATACTGCAAGTCCAAGTAGGTCACCCAAGAGTCACCAGGAAAGCAGGCCTAAGCACTTTATGCCCACTAAGTCTGCTTCCATACAAGGATGTGATTTAGTCATATGTCATAGGCTCATATGTGTTGCAAATCAATTGAGCTGCAAGGACATTTCAGCTTTGCCAGTACCCACCCTTAAGCCTTTCCTCCCTTTTCAAGAAGGGCCAGGCCATTCGTACCATGGCTGAATTTATGAATACCCAGCCAGTTATCCTTTTTAAAGGCAGGCAGTGTGTCACACTGTTTAACTTGTAGAGTAAGTTTGATCTAGACAGGTGGGTGTGCATTTATTTGATGGAGTGGATTTATATCTGCGGTCTTTTAATATTAGCTGGGCTATTTGGTTTATGGATTACTGGATCCATTGTAACCAACAAACAAATCCATTGTAGCCAGCAAAGCCTCCTTGTTCCACCATAGTAACACGTAATAACCTTGCCGCTAACTTTAACCTGCATCTCAAACCAAAAAAAAAAGATGTACCCATAACACTACCACTAAAGAAGACAGTTGGAACCCTCATCACACACATATACACACACACACACACACACACACACACACACACACACACACACACACACACACACACACACACACACACACACACACACACACACAGTAAATTTATCCCCTAACCTAACCCTAAACACTCACAATTACACACACACTCAATATATCCCCAACCCTATAATATGCATATACACACACACATACACACACTCGTGTGTGTGTGTGTGTGTGTGTGTGTGTGTGTGTGTCTGTGTATGAATACATATATATATATATATATATATATATATATATATATATATATATGGAGAGATAGATAAATATAGATACACTTACATGCACACACACTCACACACATTATATATTTATATATACATATATAACAGACATATACATATAGGATATATTTATTACTATATAAAGCAGAACATCAGGAACTGGTATTGATAATGGCTGATCTGAATGCACATATCAGGATAGACAGAACAGGATATGAGGACTGCCTGGGCAATAGGAATAAAGAAGGAGATGCCAGTCTAGACTTCGATCTGGCAAATGGCTTGATAGTAGCCAACACATGTTTAAAAAGAGATACTGTCACAAGATCGCATACAAGAGTGGCTAACGAGTAAGTCAGTTAGATTTCCTGCTAATAAGGAAAGGACAATGGGGTAGAATCAGTGATTGTAAAGTCATCCCCAGTAAAACAGTCATCCCAAAATAAAAAAAAACAGTGGGTTGCCACAATCAGCTGCAAGCAGTGGCCATAGAAGGCTTCCAAGGACAACAGAGACATATAATATTTATATACATATAGGATATATTTATTACTATATAAAGCAGGATTCTGGCTGACAAAGTTCGCAGACATTTGCAAGTTGGGAGCCATTATTAACTCCCCAAGTGATGCTGACATCCTACAGAAAGGCCTCACTGGGAGCAACGACTGGTGTCAGAACCATGGCCTTAAGCTCAATGCCAAAAAATGTGTCATCATCCCCTTTGGGAAAAACCCAGTACCCATGAATTACCACTTTGATGGTAGACCACTGGACACAGAAGGCATTATTAGAGATCTGGGAACACAGGTTGACAGCAACCTCTCTTTTGACCACCACATTGCCACTGTGTTCAGAAAGTCCTTCTATGTGGCACATCTCATTACTAAGGGTTTTGCATCCAGGAACAAAGAGGTCATTGTGTCCCTCTACCCTTCACTCATTAGGCCAGTCTTCGAGTACAATGCATAATTTGGCATGTACCTCACTAGACACCTGCAACAACTGGAGAGGCGGCAAAAGTACCTCACAAAGAGGATCCTAGGCCTTAAACACTTGTCCTATATACATACATGCATACATACAAATGTTTCAAGCACAGGCATTAATGCCCTTCTAGCTTGCCAATATACCAAAACACTTGTTCCCATAATAAATGTCCAAGCTGTTCTTAAAAATATCTAAACTAGTACTTGCTTTAGTGTAATTTGTTAGTCTGTTCCAAGCTTCAGCTACTCTGTCTGAAAACCAATTAGTACACTTCTCATTCCTATAGAATCTTCTACATAGGTTATCTGATGATTCTCTAGTACTTTTGATAACCCCAAACATTCCCAGAGGTAGTTGTCCCTAAATGCCCTATATACCTGAATAAGATCTCCTCTTAAATATCTGTAAGAGACACTGTACAAGTTCATATATTTTAGTCTTTCATAATAACTTAGATTTTCACATCCATGGATGCCCTTAGTATATTTCCGCTGTACTCTTTCCAGTTTACTCATGCTCGTTTTCCTGTAGGGTTTCCATATTGTTATTCCATACTCAAGTTTGGGTCTAATGTAACTAACAAACACTGACTTCATTATGTTTGATTTTCTAGGCTTTATAAATCTTTTTATACAATCTGTAGTTCTATAACTATCATTACCCAATTGGTTGATATGATTAGAAAAACTCATAGCTGAATCTACCCATATACCCAGGTCCTTAAATGAGTCTACAGTTTCACTCACTGTGTACTGTATTAAATATTCACCTTTCAGTTTATATCCCCCAAATCTCATATGCTTAGTTTTTGATGTATTTATCAACATATTATTCTCCTGCGCCCAAATGGTCAATTTAGTCAAATTATTTTGCAGACATGCCTTATCTTAACACTTGTAATCAGTTTACCCAATTTCAGGTTGTCAGCATATAGACTGTAGAACACCTCAGATGAAAAAGTAAGGTCTGAAAGATACAATCTAAACAAGTAAGGGCCTAGGACAGAGCCCTGTGGGACACCTTGACTGTAACCAAGGATTTCACCTGTCCAGTTGGTGTGTGATACTTGCCATGTCCTATTTGTAAGCCATGCAGCTATCCATCTTATCAACAGTATATCCAGGAGCGGCCTTAGGTCAACTGGTGCCCTAGGCAAAAGGGCTTCATGGCACCCCCCACCACATTACCTGCTGCCCTCATCCTAGTCTACCTAAACCAAATAAATACTGGAAAAGTGCCCCTAGTTCAGTGGCGCCCTAGGCGGCCACCTAGTTGGCCTATGCCTAAGGCCAGCTATGAGTACATCAATACCTAGCTGTACTAATTTATTGATCGGTGTTTTGTATGACCCTGTCAAATGCTGAAGTTAAATCTATGTAAATCACATCACAGCACAATTTTTCATTCATAACTGTTATTATATTGTTATAGAACATCATGTTACAGGTAGTAATAGATTTATTTTCAACATATGCATGCTGATATATGGTTTCAAGTCCAACCTATCCAGTTCTGACAATAACTTATCCAGTATTACCTTCTCCATTATTTTTCCACAACATGAAAGTAGACTTAAGGGTCTATATGATTCTGGGTTTGTCCTACTCCTCTTTCCCTTAAATACAGGTTTGATAAGTGCATGTCTCCAATCTTGAGGAATCTCCCCATATTTATATGACCTAGTGAATAATAAATATAATGGTAGTGTAAGTTCTTGCTGAAGTGTTCTCAGGTCATTGTTACTTATTCCGTCTCCTCCTGCGCTTTGTTTGGATCCAGTTTGCACAGTTCTTTTGCAATATAATCTAATTTAATTCCAGTATCTGGGGTTACCTGGATATCACTAGGACAACTTACTTTTTGTGCAGCCAAACTGTTTTGCATAAGATTTTCTAAATATATCTATAATCTGTTGTGTCTGAGAATAAATTTTAGAATCTGCACACAGTTTATCAATTTGTGTATCTTTACTCCTTCCACAACTTATCTATCTATAAAAAGGTTTCCTATTATGCTCAATATCTTTATATAAATTTTCTTCAAATTCTTCTTGATCTTGTCTAACACTATGCTTAATCTGTTTGTCCATCTTGTTTATTTCAGTTTTCAACCTCTCTTCCATTTCTTGTATTTTTTTGTCTCTCATCTTAATCAGGTATCTTGTTCTTATGGAAATATGCCCCCCTGATGTTGCGTGCCTAGATCCTGATGTTAAATATTTTTTGGACTTTTTGCACTCAAACAATTTCTCTTTCAAAACTTTCCACATTCCATCTGCAGTTTTTCCACTGAACACCTCACTCCAGTTAGTTTTATATAGTAACTGTTTTGCTTCCCTGTAATCTGTAATGAACCTTCTGTGCATTCGCTTATATTTCAGTTTGGCAGAATTGTCTAGCAACAAATTAACCTTAATAACCACATGATCACTGCACATCAATGGTGGTAAAACTTGACTTGAAGTTACAATAATTTCATTGGGAACACAAACAATATCTAGTATATTCTGTCCCCTGTAGGTTTTTTTACAGTCTGAAACATTTGTTGTTCTTGAATATATTCTGTGAATAATTTCTTTACTAACATTGTTGAATCAATATTATTCCAGTCTGTTTCTGGTAAATTTAAGTCCCCAGCTCATATTATTCTTCCCTCCTGTGTTTCATGTAAGAAATTTATGAATTCCTCCAGGTCATCTGCACTTGACTTTGGTGGTCTGTACACTCCAACAATTGACATATGTTCCAGGGTTGTCTTTATTGTCACAGTTACACAGTCTATAGCATTGGTGTTATCAGTGAACATATAATAATCACAGGTCTCATAGCTATCTTTAATCCCTAACCTAACACCTACACCTGATTTTTTGTTAGAATGTCTGTTACAGTAAAAACCTTTATAGCCTGTCAGAATTAGTTTCCAGTCATTGTTCTTTAACCATGTTTCACAAACAATAACAACATCAATCTTGTGGGAACATAGCAAATTTTCTAATAAAAAAAACTTTATTATTAATGCTCCTAGCATTAACAACCATCAGAGATGCATCAAATGTTGCTATCTGTGAACTGTTACATTTTTGACCTGGCAAAAATCCTGGCTAGTGTTCGTCAAATATTGCAAATTATACAACGACCCCCCATTAATATTCCAAAATGTGCACGCTGATTGGTCAGTATGCACGCTGTAAATCAGACTTATACTAAGGGAAAAAGGTCCAGTCGCCCAGACTTTTTCCATTAATATGTTTTTATTTTTACAGCAATGGAGAATGCAAGCTCTCCGTTGCTGTTTAGACACTGTCTCGCTATGTTAAAGGAGTTTAACATAGCGAGACAGCTTTAAAAAAAGTAACGGAGATCTTTCTTTCCCCGTTGCTTTTTTTAAAGCTGTCTCGCTATGTTAAACTTCTTTAACATAGCAAGACAGTTTGCAAAAAGCAACGGAGATCTTGCTTTCTCCATTGCTTTCACCCACAGCTCTGATGTACTGCGTAAGCATACGCATGCGCAGTACATCAGAGCTGCCGCAGAATACCAGACAGCTGCGGAAGGGAAGCAAGGAGGCATTATATAATGCCATTATTTAAGAAAAGTAAGTATTTTTTTCTTAAATAATGTCATTGTATAATAGCAGTAACCCACTTCTGGGTGTGGGTAATGCTGGATTTACCCACGGTTGTCTTTGTTTGGCCACTTGGGCTTCGCCCTCATGACCAAACCACACCAACTGGGGGTAAATCCAGCATTACCCACACCCAGGCGTGGGTTATTGCTATAATATCTGCTGCAAAAATTCTCTTCCCTGATCAAGACAAATGCACACCATCCTGTCTGAACACGTGTGCCCAAAAGACGGCTTGGGCGCTCTACACATTTCCATTTTTTTAAAACAGGGCATTTTTTCCATGTAGGTGTTTATCCAAAAAATCTTTTAATTCACAGTGACCTGACTATCCTTTCTATAGGTGATTTGTGAAAAATATGTCTTAACACCAGTACAAGCTATACTATCTAGGAGGGCTGTCAGTTCCCGACTAACAGTCAGAGAGTCTTTGTTGGTGACATCATTTGTACCAACATGAATAAAAACAGTTTGCACTACCTGACCAGCAACTAACTTTCTGAACAGTTACTTTATTCTGAATCTATAGCTAATCAGTAAGTCAGTTACCCTGACAACTACCCATAGGATAAATAGATTTAACCTTACTATAGGCTTTATGAAACACACTTCTTAATCTTTTGTAGGTAATACTTGTAATCTCTCCCATGTTTGCTACTGCAGTTACTTAATTACAGATGTACATTTACTGACACATCATTAACTTCTTCCTTTGTCTATGCTGTCATGACACATATTCACCTCTCTCTCTTCTAGTTACACCATTATTTATATAGAAATCACATCACAAGTGATATGATAAAAGTTTTCTTGTACTATGAGCAAATTAATTGTTGTACGGTTTCACAGCTCTGTGTTGCGCCAGTTTTTGTTAAGTGGAATCAAAGGTCTTATTGTCTAATCCTAGGGTAACATAATATTTTTCTGTGATTTGTTAAAAAGATAGTCAGTTTACTGTATTTCAGTGATAGTTTTAGAATTCTCCTTTGAACCTTATGAAATCTTGTTGTTTTAGTTACTTTAAGGATGCACCACAGGCACTGTTTTGACATTTTTGATGGGTTGCCAGAAGTTGAGAAGTGTATGTGTGTGTATGTCTGTGTGTCTGCTGGGGGGAAATAAAATATATAAAATACCAGATTGCCTTATCTGTGCAAGCATTCCTTTAGGAAGACAGGAATAGATGTGTACTTGTTTACTAATCCCTTGTTGGGATTTTAAATTTTACATTTATACCTTGTTTCAGATCTTGTTTTTAACTGACTATATTAGGAAACCTGAGTGTAAAGATATAAACTGGGCATGTTGTCATTTATCAGTGACCATACAAAAGCCATACAAGTTAAAATATGCTGTTTTGTAAATTATATCAAACTGTTATATTAGTAGTTTCTAATATTAAAGAACATAATAACAATATCCTTGTGACACATAATGAAAATTATTATTTTTGCATGCAGGATTTTATTCCTTGATATGATGATGATATAGTTAAACTCAATGAATCTTCTATGTTTTGTGCTTTACATTTCCCATGTTATATTTCAGGACTTTGGTTCTACTTCAGCTTAAACTTTACTTACATGCTTAAGTCTAAGCACAGTTAATAAAAAGTATGTTGTTGTGTCTTTCGGCTTTTCCCGGTTAGGGGTCGCCACAGCGGAACTCTGGTCCGCTAATGATTGGCAGTAGATTTTTACGTGCCGAGTTGACGGCCCTGACGCACAACCTTCAACGAAGGTATGCCCATTCGCGCATGTCTCCACACAGAAGACGCTCTAGCTGAGAATCGAACAGGACAACGTCTTACTGTGAGGCGACAACGCTATTGCAGCACCACCACTGCAGCTATAGTTAATAAAAAGTATCAGTTTAGTAAAATGCAAAGAAAAAAAAACAAATACATGTAAAAATAAGATGCAAACAATAGAACCGAAACATAATCAAACAGACATACTGAGAATAATAAAAATAAATGCTGTAACAATGCTCATACAATATGCAAGAAAAATATATATAACTTATATACAAGGAAAAATATATAAAAGATATATAACAAGGACATAACTATGTAATTTTCTTATTCTGGAATGTATGATATAACTATGGTATTATTCGTGTATTTGGAATGTATGCATGTTAATGACTGGTTTTATTTGTTTTTCCTGGAGCTTTTCTCCTCGGGTCTCAGCTGAAAACAGGCCTTTGTCTTAACTGGTTAACAAATCAATAAGTAAAAGAAAAACTTTCTATAAATGTTCATAAACAGTGCAGTTGTTGATAAAAAATGTACAGCTATAAACAGATGCCAATCAATCAGTTTCCTACCCTAAATGTATCAAAACTCAGACAGTATCCAGTAGTCATAAGAAGAAAACCACCAGATCAAAAATGTCCCAAGTCCCAATCTGCCAAGTCCAAGCCCACTGAAGCAGGAGACCGAAATAAAGCCAAGAAAGTCTCACACAGTCAAGTGGAGAACATAGCTGTAACATTGGTGGGTATTCAAAATCAAGTACCAAGTGTGCAAGATGAATGCAAGTTATCTTAGATGCACTGCAAGACTACTCTGAGTCAAAGACCCTCATCTCTGCACAGAACTGCCACTGTATACTTACCTAAGCAGGGTTTGGAGTATCCCAATGTAATGGGTCAGTCTGTAGGACTGGACAATGAAAAGGACCATCTCAGCGAGCTGTCGTGTTAGAGTACTAATATAGTATGGATTCACAAATGCCTGAACTACATATGTTCTAGGGATGCAGAGATATAAGTGTGAGTGATTGTCTTGTGTAGCACACCTGCCTCTTTCATTACTGGAGATCTGGGCAGAATGAACTGGAGCTGCTTTACCCACACAGCCAGCCAAAGAAACAAGTCATGCTGTGTGTGAATGAAAGTGAATATGTGTATGCATGTGCATATCTGTGTGTCCCCGTGTGTAAGAGAGCACTATGGCAGTGCACGAGTGGGTCTGTGTATATGTGTGCGTGTGTGTGTGTCTGTGCTTATGTGTATTTGTGGTGTTTTTGGACTGCAGATCAGTGCTCTAAGTACCTGCCCTACATAGTAATTTCCCTTTTTGGGCACGTGATGATTATGAATTGGTAAATGGTACTGCAGCACAACTCAGCTCATCCACATAGTTTAGGATGCACTGCAGCTCAATTTACTATGAACAACATGTATTGTAGCAACTCAGCCAACAACAAATTAGGAGGTAAAACTGTGACAAATGCATATTTTCAAAGACCATTACAAACAGAAGTCTAAAGTCTATAGTAGAAACAGTCCAGTAAGAAACTCCTCACTAGCATGTGGCTGAAACTTGTTCTTTCTTTTTAGCAGATGTTGTGACTATACCATACTGTATAATCTGTTGCATCTTAACACAATAACTATCTAAAGTAATAATAGTGTTTTTTTATACTAGGCCACTTACAATGGCATTCATTGCAAACTGATATCTCCCAAGTTTCCATAAGAGTAGCAAGTTGTTAAAAACAGAGAAAAACATCGGCATTCTTCATATATTGCATATACCCTGAATAAGGCAGTTCAATTACAACATGAAAATCAGCACAGTGACTATGGACAAAACCACAAACAGTTGACCCAGATGAAAATTGATCATATTCACAGTGCAAACACTAAAGTAATGTAGGACACACCCAGAAAAGGTGCCCTCTGCAACCATATACCTCCTCCATCTTGCACTAATGGGAAACACCAACTTATACACACAGTGCCATCTATCATAACTGCACGGTGATTTATTCCCCTGATGCACAGCAAGCCCTCTGCCAACCTTTACCACAAAAATCTGATCCTATATGGTCCATCACATGTGTATGAATGAAAACTCCTCCAAAGAGAAGTTGTTGTCAACTAACATTTCATTATAACTGAATCCTTATATACAGGTTTGCCTGCATCACAGGACTAGTCTTTTGTCAAGATTTCATATAGTTTCATACCTCTCAACTTCTTAGCACAAGAAATCTGGACAAAGCCAAAAATAATGGGGGAGGGGGTCAAAGGTCCCAAAATAGGGACATATTTTAATTATTGCCCTTATAAACTTATAAAGTTGCTAGATCAACAGATTTTGGGTTAGCATGCATTTTCTGAAGAATATGAAGTCTGAAACTCAAACGCCTGTCAGTATTTAAGGACATTCTGCAAAAAAATAAGGACAGTTGAGAGATATGGATAGCTTTCACTTTTCCAGGCAAACAAGCAACTGTATTTCTCTGCCAGCCTACGTCCTACATTTTTATGTCACACAGCAATTGTTGCACAAGAGCTTCATAAATTCACATGCCAAATTTATTCCCAAATCCCAAACATGAACACATTGTGTAGTTGTCTGATTGTCCTTAGGTCAGCCAAGTGAATAAAAAAAAAACTGCATCTTTAGAATAAATTAGTCATTATATAGTAACACTAGCGGCGCACCAAAGTTTTGCATACTGTATAATAACATCACTCAAGGTATAGATGAAAACATTCATCTTCAATTCCCTCTGTCACTCGTCCTCTGAATAATGTAATTACACTATATTGAAAAACTTGTTACATCTT
>NC_056728.1:1254738860-1254863860 GCF_019279795.1 Protopterus annectens
GGCACATGCTCAAATAAGAAATATCATACAGCATGTGTTTGGGTTACTGAAGTCATGGTTTGGGTGCCTAGATACATCTAGGCAGCCCTGCAGTACAATTCCCCATACATTGCTGAAATATTCATCATCTGTGCCATGCTCCATAACATTATCCTGAGAAAACAGCTTCAGTAGGAACTGCAAGGGGTAGGGACAAATATCCTACCACCACTGGCAAGGTCACCACATCCACATCCAGGCGAGGAGTCAGAGGGGGAACCAGCATCTGCTGTGATTGTAGGCAGACAAAGACAAGCACAACATGGCCTTGCATTGGCCAAGAGGCAATGGATAGCACACATGCTCACCACCTAAGGGGCTAAAACCTTCATCCTATGTACATACATACAGTAACATTGATGCCAGGCAGCACTCACACCCTTTACTTAACTATATAACGGCTATGTACTGATAGCATCAGACAGAGTCAGCCCTGAACTAAAACTCTTACAATTTCTGGATTTCCAAGGTAAGTGTTGAACCTTTTCTATAAAAATAAATGCCTAAGAATACAAATGAACGCCATATCCTTGCATACTGCTGCTTGGTAAGTAAGTATGTATAAGGTGGGTGATTTTTACAGCAAATACATCAAGATGCGACAGCATGAACTTATGTGAATACTTGTGTCCTGTATCATGTAATAGGCCTTACAACTAAAATGTACAGATTTTCAAGGAATGTCAACATTTTGGCCTCATATGTTTGCAATGGAAAATCATTAAAGAGTGATGTTAGAAAATAATGGCACACATTTCAATTTTATATATCCCTCAGAACAAACATAAAAATAGTAATGCAAAACCTGCTATTCCATCAACTGTCTAAATCTATAAGACCACAATGTTTAAAAACTCTCCCCATTGCTGGGCCTTTGTCACATTTTTATTAATGGCTTGGTCCAACTTTGTTGGTATAAGAGTTTGACAGGGACGTACAAAATAGCATCACAAAATCAGATATACTAAACACTAAGTCAGCTATGCAGCCTGAGCATCAGACAAAATACTTATGTATCCCTGAATCCAAAAGATAGAAAACAAGGACATAGCACAGTTATCATTTGCACAGGGTGTCAGTGTATTGTTTGGGGGGGGCGGGGGCAGGAGGCCTAGACTGGCACAAAAGGTGGTGAGTACATGTGAGTAAGTAAGAGAAACAGGCAGACATTTGAGTAAAGTATCAAATGGTCACTGAAGACAGAATGAGCTTTAAGCCTCATGACGTTATGAGCACTCCAGTTGTAATTGGTGCGTGAGAGTCTGCAAGAACACAGCCAAGCACTGGGCTGGCTCTATGCTCTGGTATTTCAGAAAGGTGTGAGTCATGCGTGGTAGAGGTGACAGTTCATCGTTGTTGTCCCTGACCCCAAAAACTGGCTCTGCCAGGAGTTGCACTGGCACGTCCATACCCATGGTCAGATGCACTGCTGCTATTTGAACATGACTGATGCCTGCTGGATGAGCTCTCCTCATGAGTATGCCCAGGACCATGACTCTATGGCCTGACACTTGTGATTGTAGCCACTTCAAACACTAACGGAGCAATAGAAGTAGTGCCACTATGAAAGCATGACCAGGCATGGCCACTTCAGCTAACATCAGATGATGTAGCTGACCTACACCCACATGGATGCCGTTCCCCCTCCCAGCAGACATTCCATCACAGACACAGCCTGTTCTAACTTTCATTCATCCAAGCCATTGAATCAGCAAAACAATGGAGGTAGTCATGCATGTCAGCCTGTGCCACGTCTACAACCTTAAGCATTTACTTGCGGCCCTATTGCAACATGCCTGCACCTCCATGACAGCCCTAAACATATGTTGAGTGGCATTGAAAGTCACACCTGGATCAGGTGGAGGATGGACAGCAGGACTCTTCTGATCAACCTGAACAACCCTCCTGCATGGCACTGCACCCACAGTCTGGCTATGGCCACAGTCAACAGGCAGTAAAGCCACAGTAACCACACTATCCTGATCAAGTGTCTCACCCTCCACCTGTCCAATATCTGAGGGCTCTCTGGAATGGGTTTGCGTAGCTCTACTGGTCATGTCCAATGGAATTACATGGGATGGCTGAATATCAACTCAGTGTCAGATTCAACCTCTGCACCCCAACTGTGCTGGTGTTTGGCCACCATCATCAGAGTTTGTCAATACTCTGACATCAGGTGGTAAGAGTCCTACACTTCCACGGTCAGGAACACATGATAATAAGCAACAAACACAGGAAAGAAATTAATAGCTACACTACCGCAGTTTATTATATGCTAACAAACTAACACTGGTGCCACTATCACAGATGGTACAGCAATGTACACACAGTCTTGACACCCACCTCATACATACAGATAAATGAATATTTCTATGAAATGATCATCAGTACTGAAATAAAAATGTTTGGCTTAGCATGTGCAGATGACTCCACACTTGATAGGAAGGATGATCCTGGAAGACGTTAAGCAAAATGTGAGGACACCATCATTACAATAACAATAACACAGGGGAAAATGGCCTTTATATGTCCATTAATAATACATTTAACTTAAACTTGGATGACATGCCCACCCCAAGCCCATTAGTAATGAATCAGAATGTGTTGTTAACTGTATCAATATATAACTAGTCCCTGCCTCCCCAAAAGAATTTAAACCAACTTAAGTATGGGTTTCAATATTTTACTAAACAAGAAATATTTTAAAATTGACATAGGTAAGCCTACCAGGAAGCTTCTCCTGGGACATACTTGTCCTCCCTGAAACAGCAGCAACAAGATCAATCACACGCAGTTGTGCACTTTCCACTGAGCAGTGGACAGGAACTCTTCATTTGTTGTCAGTGGTGGGTATGTAGCAGACCCCCTACCACTGGTAGCCAGCTGTCCATGGGATACTGCAGCTGCTCTCCTCTGGGCCCATGAAATCATGTCAGTAGTCCCATGATGGACCTGATCATATATACTGCTGTATCGTCCAATAGCGTTCACATCATTCATTATCTGATTCCAAATTAGCATTTTTCCTGACATATCCCCACATCTTCTCTCAAGCAGAAAGGCACCATGAAATGCTTGGATGATCACATCATTTTCAGGGTCACTAAAGGGGGATTTGCAGTGATTGAGACACTTGGGTGCCATAGTCTTAGGTGACATAAAACATAAAAAAGGATACTACGCATAAATATCACATAAATAAAAGTCTTAATTAGATATAACACATATTATTAGTTTTCAGTATTACCCACTGGAGAAACAAAAAACTTTCAAGTTATTCAAATATAAAAAAGGTTATGGGATGGTAACATATCATAATCACACACAAACAAAGGTTTTATCCAAAAGAAGGCGTAACAACAGCAAAGCAAACCTCTGTAAAAACATTTTGGTTGTGGAAACACAGAGATGGAACTTGGCTCTCCTACTCCCAAAACAACAGGCAAATGGCATTTTTATACCAAACAAAGGAATAAAACATCGGTGAATTGTTATAAGTGCTTTCAGACAAACTTTGCCAAAAATATGTGTACATATTTACCACATAGCATTCATTTTATGCAATTACCAGTTACCTCCAACTGTGGCCCGCACTCCTCTAGAGGTGTCTATAGGCCATTCTAGAAGGCTAACACTCCTGTGTCATTGAAAATATAGGAAATTTACATTTCACTGAAATAACAATAGAAGAGTCTAAAGCGAAACAGTTGTAACATTAACACTTGTGATAAAAGTTAAATAAGACTGTGCATATGAGTAAGTAAAATGCCCTGAAAAAATGTCCAAGACATCAGTAAACTTCAAAGAAGTGCATATAGATAAAAGTTGCATTTGCTAATATATATATATATATATATATATATATATATATATATATATATACACACACACACACAAACACACACACACACACACACATATATATATATGTGTGTGTGTGTGTGAGTGTGTGTGTGTGTGTGTGTGTGTGTGTGTGTGTGTGTGTGTGTGTGTGGGTCTACTTTAGATGATCAAAATACTACTTACCCGACTTTCTCAATGATGAGACAAAAAAGCCAAAAGTCCACTTAAATCAACACTTGCATCATTGATGAAAAACTCCAGGTAAGTAACCACTTGGCCACCATGGTGAACATTGCCCCTTTCCCCACTGTAGTGCAAACTCGGAGTCGGTATATTTCATTAGGGGTGTAGGGGGCACAGCCCCCCACATAGGCGTGTGTGGGGTGAAACCCCCAACTGGGTTGGCTTAATTTACTTTAGTTCTAAGTTATTTTTTAGTGTGGATAAATAGTTACTTACCTGGAGTTTTACGTCAGTGTTCTGAGAGGTCTTTTTAATGCAGTTGTTGGCTTTTTTGTCTTAGCATTATGAAAGTCAAGTAAGTGGCATTTCGATCATCTAAAGTAGATATATATATATATTTTTTCCTAGTGACGTGTCAGAATATCCAATGTATAACTGAAAAAACAGTCATACCATATCAAGATCAGTACTCTTCTTTGCAGATAAAATCCAAATTGATAGCAATCTTCTTCTGTGTTAAACACAAACAAGTCTCCTCACCTTCAGGTTCAATAGCTACATTGTTCTCTTTTTATAGTGTAGATTCAGGCCTGTGAGAATGGTGAAGATGCAAATGAGGTGTGAACTCATTAGAATTGTTGAATCTTGAATTCTTAGCTTCGTGTAGCAGTTGCAAATATAGTGCAGGCACTCCCTTAGTATTCAGTGCAGGCACTCCCTCAGTATTTGTTGCTAGTGGATAGCAACTGTGAATGATTACTGATAGGAGAAGGAAAACACAGCAGCAATTCAGACTCCCATTGAGTGTGTCAGTGAGGATACATATACAAAGTATAGAAGTAATTGTGTATAGGTTTTAAATGGAAGTGAGCAGCACACATTTCTCAGTTTCTGTTCACTAATATCCAAACTCCCCTGCCTATGTTGAAAACTGTATATTATTGTCATTTAATATTCTCATACATTTTAAGGACACTGACACAAAACTTACAGGCTGTATGTCTCACATTACTGCTCAGATAAGAGAAGAATGAACACCATACAGAGATAAGACATAGCTGCATTTCTGCAAACAATAGTCATAAATGGTTGTGTGATCATTCACTGCACTACTTCTGAAATTACTACATGTACAAACAACTCAGAAGTATACAAGTGCCATATGTCTTGTTAATACTGTGGATGATTTTGGACTTGCATGTATGCATAATGATTTTCATTCTTTGCTGCAAAGCTGTTTCTGTAGCAAAGAGGGGTAAGACGACATTACTATGTTTTCAGGGTTCCTTGGTGTGAGAATTCAAATCCAGACTTGTGTAACATCTTTCAAGTGTACTAACATATATTTTGTAGTATTATTTTATAGATTTCTTTTATTTTTAATACTACTATTTGCACAGTACATGGCTTAGAGCAAACATGGGAAACAGATAAACACAATAAATGTCAAGTAATGTACTTCTTTGATAATCAGTACATCAACTACACCTAGCAATCACATGTGTGTGTAGCACATCTTCTAAGCACATTGATCCACACAGCATATACTATCTTTAGATCATGGTTCAAGTCCCACCTTTTATTTTAAGGATGAAACCTAACAAACACTGCTCACAAGGCTAAGACAAGCTTAGCTTTGCTTGTCTCATTTGCACAACACTTACCATCATGCAAACCTGAACTAACCACCCACACAAGCAGAGAGAAAACCTGCAGACAGGATGCAGACATGCTTGATTTCAAAAAGGATACATTGTCATTGTTGCATCTTTTGCTTTCTAGTGCTCAACATTGCAAAGAAATGTTGCACAATGGTTACCAATGTTCCCCAACACCTGCAATTCTACAACACCTGCAGAGAGGAAGCAGACAGCAGACAATTTCAAAATGGATGCATTCTATCAAATATGTTGGGCATTGTGCAAACATGCTATGTGGTGTTATGTGGTGGTTAACACACAGAAGTTAATAATGAATAGGAAATATACAAGTGTTATTTATTCCTGTGGCCGCAGGTGTAAGTGTAGGGTTGCAGTACAGATGGTCCTGGTTTCTAATACATGAAATTCCAAATATTTTCACTGTTTATCCATTTTAGTTTATATTAAATATCACGTAAAAGAATTTAAACATAATGATAAATAATAAGTATGTATAGCAGTGGACTTCAAATGAATTATATGTACAACTGAGGGTATACTGACTACTTTGTTTCTGTAATTATAATTGTGCTATCTGGCCTTGAATGGCCTTTAGACTTCATTAAGTCTCATACACATGTGAATGTATAAACCAGGATGTTTTCAGGTCACACACATACCCCTCAACCTGTTATGTGTATTTATATATAATTCATGAGTATGTCTGAGAAACACTACTTCAGTGGCAAGGATGGATAATCACCTCTGTGGAAAAAAAAAATTATCTCTTATGCATAGGTTTGAATCCTGCACTTTAAAAATCAATTTTATCAGTCTATGAAGCCAAACCAAAAATGTGTCAGGTTATGAAATGTATGCCTCCACTACATGTCAGCAAAGTTAAATCACCTAACAGTTACAGCTGCAAGCAAACCCTCAAACTAATGCCAAGTGTCAGATTAACCTTCCAGTTTCCAAATCTGCTTTCCTCTCTGTTTAGTACTGTTGCTCTCTGTTTAACATCACACAAATATGGTTGGCATCATTGCTCAGGTCTGCACACCAGTAAAAGAGATAACAGATATTGGCAGGAAATCATTCTTAGTTATTGCTGTTCTCCCAGGTTTGACATGTCTGGTGGTAGGTGGGACGGTGCCCAATTTAGAGCACAGAAGTGGGGTGTCGAGGAGTCCAGAATCTTTATTGGACTCCTTGTAAAGCACCACAGCTGAAGGCTTTTGCAGGGGCACTATACCTGTTCGCACTACAAGTCTGAGGGTTGGAATAGTCTGGCCAAGGCTATCTTCAGTATGACTGGCATTCCATGCACTGGAGAACAGTGTAGGCATCACTTTAATGACCTGAAAAGGTGCAAGAGGGATACACTCAACCAGTGACTGGATGAGTTCAGGACTGCTGACATCCCACAGTTGTGTAAGTATACTGATAAAGGGAATTTATAGTAGAAAGCTGCACATAGGCAAGACTGGTATGTATAATGCTCTTCTCTTGTTCTCTTCTCCTTATTCCACAGCCAATGCAGAGACTATGGGGAAGAGAGAGGCCCATGATGAGCATCTAGACAGACTGAGAAAAGCAAATGCTATGTGTGAAGCACAATAGAAATATTATTTTAGCTTTTAAAATTATTTATTTTCTATACAGTTGTAGTAAAGTAAGCACTCATATCCTTACTGTAAAAGCAAGTATGCATGTTTCAGTCTGTAGTACAAGCCAACTGTAGGAGGCAAGCCTAAGACTGTAGTCAGATGTTGCTTGTTCAAATACCAGAAGTAACAAATATGAAATAGTAAAATCTTTTAAAATATTACATTAATTTCTACACAAGTGGCATAAATGCCCTGCTGTTGACTTAATATGTATAACTGAACCAAGCATATGTGCAATATATGCTCACTGCAAGGATTACTTTGAGCAATCCTAACTTATATTTTGTAGTTGTTAAAAAGTATACTTAAATGTAAAAGTTCAAATAAAATACTTTAATGCATTGTATGCCATATATGATGGTATCCATTTTATCTCTTTTTTTACCCTCACCCCAATCCTTATCTCTCTCTCTTTTTTTATTATGTGTCATTAAAACATTTCCATGTCATTCATCTCTGAAAAATCCCAAAATGTTATACACAGCACAGGGAGGTAGGCCAATCCCAGTGACTCAGCCTGTTCCCACTCCACTGGCTCCAGCACCTATGTCCAGCACATCTGGGACCCAACCTGGCAGTACTGCCTCCACTGCCCCTGCACTACCTGTGTCCTCAGGCAGACCTACCCTGGCAGCTGGTGCTGTGGTACTCTCCAGGAGTACTGGTGGAGGTGGGGATTTTATCATCCACCAGGAGATGCCAAGGTTGGTGCATAGGGTCATGCTCAGCATCTTTGGTGCACCACTATGCTGGATGGAGAGGCTGCTCTCCCTCATGGTCCATAGGAGGAGGAGACATCAAGCACTCCAGCAGCCAGTGGAGTAAGGGGATGGTGATGATATTCCTTCTAGATTCTCACTGTTTCCATGATTGATAGGCATGGGCATCTTTTGTTCTCTCCCTAACCCCAGTCATGGTGTCTCTCAACCTTTTGTGTCCCCCACTGTCCCTGTGTCTTGTCTTTTTTGTCCTGTTTGTTTGCATCTGCACCCTCACCTACTCTAATTACCAAACCCAGAAATACCTACGTCTCTTTCCCAACATTCGTCTCTTACTGAAGTAAAAAATATGGACACCTGTTCCACAAAAAAATGTCACCCCATACATAGCTCGCCACTTCACACGTCTTCTTGACACACTTGATTTGGTCCAATAGGTTATACAACATGATTACATTGTTGTTACCCCTCTTTGTTAACATGACAGTCCAAATTCAGCTAATATTCTGTACCATATTTTCATCTTACACTGCTGAAGAAGTGGATAGCTATGGTTCTTTCCTATCTCCCTCCTGCACATTCCTATATTGTTTTCCCTCTATTCTTACCCCTGCTTGCCCCCTACTTCACCACTTTCCTATCTACCCTATTTTAACATCTTTAATCTGGTCAAGAAATAGAGTTACACACAACACACATAAGAAAAAAAACAGCAATGGACCCCTTCACATTTTGTCCTCCATGTTTACATGTATTTTGGCATCGTGCACCAATGCCAAGCAATGGTGAATGGCTCTTCACTGTTGCAAGTACTTCCATGCAATGTTGCTTAAACAGACTGAGCTAAGGTAAGAGATGGTGTAAAAAAAGAAAAAAATGTATGTAGAATAAGGAATTATTTCATTGCACTATAAATACGTATGTAAAACTATTACATACTCCTGGGTTCAAACTCTGTATTATCTGGACTCCAAAGGGAATGTGTCAATGAATTTACACCTGCTGCCACAGAGTCAGCTAAGCAGCAGGTATGTTTCATACACTCAGTACTCAGAACTGTTATAATCTTATCGGGTCTATATCAGAACATTGGAGTTTTTAAACTTCGAATGTTCTAATATCGACCCGTTTTAATTGAACGCTAAAAATAGCAAAGCTGCAGAACACTGAATTCTTTCCTAGGGAAAGAATTTGGTTGGCCGGTTATGTGGCTTCACTATTTTCAGCTCTGTGGTGGAGATTTATGGGTCGGGTTCAGGTAAGTGTGTGATTGTGTGGTTGTTAGGATTAGGGTATGGGTTAGGTGAGTTAGGGTTAGGGCGTGAGTTAGGTGAGTTAGGGTTAGGGTGAGGGTTAGGTGAATTAGGTTTAGGGGCGGGTTAAGTGAGTTAGAGTTAGGGTGCGGGTTAGGTGAGTGTACAATAGTGACGGACCTTAGGGTTAGGGTTTGGGTTAAGGTAAGTGGATAGACAGTAGAGTATGTATAGTTTAGTGTAGGGTTAGTTGTAGGATTATAAGTGTATGTGTGTGTATTGATGTTTTTTAGGTGTGCTTGTGTTGTGTGTATGGGTTTCGGAATAGCAAATCTTTTCCCAAGGAAAAAATTTGCTGTTCTGAATGTTCGATATTATGTGGTTTAGATATTTTAGGTTCGATGAAATAGCGTTCGCTATTTTCATCTTTCGATAACGTGATATAAACGCATCTTATCAATGAGGCTCATGTTTGCTGGGTGTTTAACTATTACACAAACAGGGAAAACAGTAGAAATGTGATCTTGCATGAGCAAACCAGCTGCTTGGTGGTGTGCACTATGGAAAGAGCATGTTAGCATGTATTAATTATGTTTACTTTCCATTTAGTCTTTATACCATGAAAGTACATGTAAAAACAGAAGCAAAGGGAAGGCATTTTTTTAAGGAAAGAACACATATTTACACTGCAGCCATCTGTTACCTCAACCCATTGTACTGCAGACTTGGTCTGTCGGTACTTATTCTCAAATATATCAACTACACTTCAGAAATAAATAAATGCTTTCTTCTATACCATGCACATCTTTATAATGACAATACACATTCAGATTTTCCAGTAGGTGTAGTAATGTGGATAGCTGCTTGCATATAGTTTGTAAAGCTGTTTCTTAAAGTATCTTTAAAGTATAACTGCACATTGTAAACACAACAGCAAATGCTAGGGGTTCCAATCTCACTGCAAACAACTGGTGCGGGTGTGTATCGGTGTGTCTTTCTATTCAGAAGAGCATAATTGTGTATCCTGCAGTCATCACTACAAGCCATTGGAGTACCAATATTTTGACAGTTGGACATGCCTACACATCCATTTCATGCAGGCCTCCCAACATCTTCTATCAAATATCCAGTGATGATGTCACCCACTATAAATTGTCCTACAGCCTTGTAAAAGTCAGACTTTTGCTATGGAACTTGCATTAAGTACATAGTTCTCTAGTCCATCTACTTAGTTAGGTAGGGGTTATGATCTCACTGCAGTCAACTGGTGTGTGTGTGTGTGTGTGTGTGTGTGTGTGTGTGTGTGTGTGTGTATGAGTATGTGTTTGTGCATTTACATCAGCATGTGGGACACTGCTATTACCATCTTCCTCTCCCAAGACACTGCTGATGTCATCACTTATAAAGTGTTGTCTCTCCAAGTCAGACTTGTGCTGTGGTGCTTGCATTAAATTCAGAGGTCTGTAGCTGGTGTGTTTACATAGGTAGGGGTTCTGTTCCAACTGCAGTCAAATGTTGTGTATGTGTCTGTGTGCGTGTGTGTGTGTGTGTGTGTGTGTGTGTGTGTGTGTGTGTGTGTGTGTATGTGTGTGTATGTGTGTGTGTGTGTGCACGTGGTGCACTTGCTTGACATTAGAGAGAGCATTTTATACCAGCATGTGGGACACTGCTATTATCATCTTTCTCTCACCAGACTCTGCTGATGTCATCAGCAATAAAGTATTCTCCAGCACTATAAAACTTACAATTCTGCTCTGGTGATTGTGTTAAATACTGTGCTCTGTAAATAGGTAGTTTTAGAATGATATTAGAGTTGACAGCTGTGTCCTGTAGTCACAATGATTATGTTATCCTGTGTAACATGTACTCTGACAGTATTCAAGACAAACCTGTGCTGTGGCAGTAACATTAAGTAATGTGCTTACAATCTACTTTAACTACACATAGAGGTGTTCTATTCTGACAGCAAGCTACTTGCGTGTCTATACATACAACTATCAGTTATGAGACAGTTTTCTACAGGGATGTGACTCCACATCCATACACTACAGTACTCGCAGCATGTTCTCTGAAGCATACAATGATGCTATCATACTCCATAAGCTGCAACATGACAGTGTTACAGTCAGACATCTGTGGTGTTGCTACTGTGACATTGCATGGCATTCATATTCTATGCCTACACAGATGTAATGTTCATATCAGGCCCAGTGTACTGCTGTGTGTCGGGTTGCTGGTACATTATGGTCATTGCATGATCTTTGGAGTAGCTCTTCATTTCACTACCACTTGGGATACCATTCATGTAACCCCACACATCCTATTTTGTCCCCTAGTCACATTGTATCCTTCCTATAGAGGAGTGAACCATGTCCTCATTTCAAATATGCATAAACACATCATGAGGCAGAGTCCTTCCATGAGCCTATGCAAGACATCCACAGACCATTGCATGTGTGATTGTTAATTCTGTCATTCTGTGGTGCACATGTCACATATGGACAGTGGCAGAATGTAATGCAATCCAACAAATATCCACCTATGCACAATAGTCTTACTGTCTTCCATAATATACATAGAGGCATTTTTACTTTCACTTTATAATAATGGCTAGGATTTCATGTGATGTTGGCCATCAGGCTAATATTGTCCTATGTCATGACCCTATATTCACTTGACATGTTAATGTTGTTGTCATTGACATATGTTATATTGAGGTGTGGATGTACAGTATGGCTACAGGAGGGTAGTAAAATCTGTGATGTGAGCTAATGTATTGATGGCCATTGCTCCTTCTATAACACCTGTAGTAATATGCCCTCTGAGAACTGTTGACATAGGTTCATAGGAGATTACTAGGCTAGCGGTCCTACAGCCCTAACAAGCCTATCCATGTTCATCCCAAGTAGCCCCAAATGTCTTTATTAGGTGGACATAATTTACAGAGCGGGTCTATGGTCAACATTGACTACCCCTCTCCATGAGGGGCATGTGTGCCACCCCTGGGGTGAATTTGCAGTCTCTCATCCATTTGTCTAGGTTGTGCTTGAATAGGGTCATTGAGGAGCTCTGCTTCACATTATTTGGAAATTTATTCCAGAAGAGTGGTAGCCTCTGGGAGATATATCTGCCTCTCAAGCATGATCTGTTAATGTCACAGGCAAGGTTAATATCCCTAGAGTGACTGGCTCTTGTGCTTGTGCCATTAGATTTGTGGATGTGCAGTATTTATAACAGGGCAGGGTCACAGACTGCCCTGTAGGCCAGGCACCAGTCACCTCTCAGAAGCCAATATGATACAGAGTACAGTGACAGGGCATTTAGTCTATCTCCATACATCATGGCATGGTGTGGATGCCTGTATATTCTTGTTGAGAAACACCTGGGGTCTCTCCAGCTGCTGCAAGTGTCTGGTGAGGTCTATGCAATAGGGAGCATTGCACTCTATTAATGTTCTGCTGAGGGTTGAGTACAGTGGTGTTATAACATCCTCAGACCTGGATGCAGTGCCCTTACTTATGAAGTGCACAACATAGAAGGCTTTCATTACCACTGTGGAAACTTGGTGGTTGAAGTTCAGATTGATACTTACCTGTAGGTCTTGCACCACTGAGTTGGAGCTTAGGGAGGTGATGTCAATATTGTAATTAGTGGGGAATTTCACTTTGACAATGGCAATAACAATGGCACTTTTTTGCATTTAGTTGTAGACCGTGGCTTTAGCACCAATTATTTGTTTGTGTTTGCCCCTCCTGTAATATGTTAACATCATTGGTGGACTCAATGTTTGCACCCAATTTGCAAGCATCAGAAAACGTGTTAAGCCAAAGCCCATCTACTGTAGCCTGGACTTCCAAAAAATACATTCTGAATAGTAAAGTCCCCAGCACAGATCCCTGTGGTATGCCACTGGCGACAGCTCTACTGGTAGAGGTTGAGTCATCAACTTTGACAGTATGTGTTCTGTCAGTGAGCCAACTGGCTATTCATCTAGTGACATAAAGGTTAAGCCCCAGCTGGAAGAGTTTTTCAATGATACCTGAGTGAGGTATTGTGTCAAAAGCCTTGGCCAGGTCAAAACAGGCAGTATGCACTGTCTTACCTTGATCCAAGTCTCTGGTGACTTTCTCGAAGACATCTACTAGGTTTAATAAGCACAATCTACTGTTTACAAAACCAAATTGTTTGGGTATAGTGTATGAAGTTAATCTATGACCTTGCTGATAATGTCCGTGATGATTCTTTTCATGGCTTTGCAGATGAGACTGGTTAGACTTACAGGTCTATAGCTCCCAGGTTCGGTTGATGCCCCCCCCCCCTTTGTGCAAGGGGTTATTGTTGCTGTTTTCTACTCTGCTGGAACAAAGGCAGTTCTCAGACTATAATTAGAGGATGCTATGTGGGTCTGCTAAGTCCTGTTTTAACTTGCTTAGTAAGCAACCTGGAGTGTTATCTTGTACCACTGAGGCTGTGTTTTTAGCCTTGGAGAGTACAGATAATACCTGATTTCTAGACATACTTGGCAGACAACTGTTGTCAGGTATGATTTGGGATATGGTCTGTGTGTCCAGCGGGGTGAAGTTCAAACCAAATCTGTCAGCTAGCAGTTTGTCAATTTCCTCCAGTATAGCTTCATGTTTAGACTTCTAGCATTAAGCAACAGAACCTTGAGTTTGCCTCCAGTGAAGTTTTTTTACATCTGAACTTTTGTTGCTTTGACATTGCCTGAAAAAGTTACTATAGGGGAGGCAAGCACCTTTGCCAGTATCAGACAGCCTAGAGGACACAGGGGCAGACCAACAGCATGGCCTGTCAACCATCTCATTCCAGGCCGAGAGATACTGGACCCCCCTGGACTGACACCAGAAGCTAAGCCAATTGTTGATGTTGACCATTTCTTGTTTAAATTATGGCACCATCCTGGGTAATGGTACATTCTGCATATACATGCACTGTGCAGTCCATACTGCATCATGTTGATATATGATTAGTGTTCATGCTACTACTGTCTTCATTGACATGCCCTCATCTGCTGTACATTACCATGCTTCACCTGTCCTTTTTACCTGTGTTCATTCCTACAATTCATCTGTGTGTCCCTATTTTATACACACACTTCTCCTGACTGGTTACTTGGTCTACATATCATTTACACAACTTTTGTTCAGTATGCCTGAAACAGGTTTCCACAAAAATCTACACTGTATACACTGTCATGTAATGTTTTTGAACTAAACGCATTGTCTTATTCATAACCCTGATAATCATTTTGCTCAAACCTACAGACCTAGTTTTCCCGTAGGTAAACAGGTTTATATGTCTGCTGCTGTCTGTATTGCTTTCCATGGTTTCCTACCCAAAAACACTGTTGCTAATCATGAAACTGCGTTTGTTTATGTTTAAACATGGTGCACGACATGTATATGCAATTAACATTGCTGCTCACCGTGCAAACATGTAAACTCCATGTAGGCTTCATGCTAAGCATACACAGACTTTATTGAATCCCCAGGAATCTTTATATATTATTTTTGTTTAACAAAATATAAGTCATTAAACCTCTAAAACACAAAACACCCTCACCTACCAACCTTCCTCTTGTTATAATAAACTGTCAAACAATTCAAATTTCAAACAGCTAACAAAATAATTTGACTGTTAATATCAAAGTTCTTATCTACAGATTTATTTTATGCCTCCAATGTTATTATTTGCATAGATAAAGATGATAAAATCAACCATTTAAACTGACAGTTATTTTAAATCAATTTTTTGTATAATTTCAATATCCATATCTTGCAAACTAGGGCAATATGTTTAACAACAACTTTTGAAGTACAATATGCAATTTTTCTCCATTAAAAAAACAAAAAACATCATCTATACTTAATGGGAGGTGATTGGAATATGACTACCAGACCTGAACTAGACAGAACAAATAAAGATAATAATCAACCTATCGATTTAACAAATCTTATAAATGATCTAATAGAAGATTTTAATTTATTAGATCCCTTTGAATTCTTCAGACAAGAATCTGGAATCAGTAAATTTACCTTCTTTTCAACCCCCCACAAAACCTGGTCCAGAATAGATTTTTTCTTAATCTCAACATATTTCAAAAAGTTTGATATAAAATTTCATATAGATCCCAGAACCCTTTCTGACTACTCAAAAATCAACCTAATAATAAATGAGACCAAAATAAACACAGATAAGCAATATAGTATAAACTGGTCCTTAAACCAGAACCTGTTGAAAAACAGGGAACTATGTCAGGAAATAAGAGAACTACTTACACAAACCAACAATAATTTAGAAACAATAAGTATCCCCTTGGACATACAATGGCCAGCAACCAAGGCAACACTTAGAGGTATACTAATACAAAAAGCATCAATACTCAAAAAACAAGCTAAATCCCATATTGAAAACCTAGAACTTAATTTAAAAAAACTTGAACTACAAACGCAACTTAGACATGATCCGGACCTGGAGAAACAGATCATCTCTGTACAAAAACAAATACAAGAAATACAAATGAATCAACTCTCTCTCACTGAACTTAGACTTCTACACAAATATTCCGAATGGGCCCAAACTCCCTCTAAAATCCTAGCCAGAATAATCAACATAAAACCCCCTTCTTCCACAATAAAACAAATTAAACATAAAAATAAGTCCTTCAACTCGGATGGGGAAATCATAAAAGTTTTCGAAGAAATTTATCAGGAGATCTATGGCCCAAATCCTCTGGAAGATGAAATAGAAACTAATAATTTTTTAGATGACCTGCATTTCCCACATATAACAGATGCGCAGATAGAGCTTCTCAAAAAAATCAATAACTGCTGAAGAAATACTCCTAGCTATCAACAAATTGAAATCAGGAAAGTCCCCAGACCCTGATGGCTACACACCAAAATTTTATAAATCATTCATGAAACATTTAGTCCCAATCCTACTCAAAGTATACAACTATATAATAAAATTTGGAATCACTGATTTATACATTAATAACTCTAAAACGATCTTTATTCCAAAACCAAATACACCTGGTATTAACCCCAGCGACTACCATCCAATTACACTAATAAATCTAGACATAAAAATATTAGCAACAATATTTGCCAACAGAATGAATAAAGCAATTTCTTATAACATATCTGCTGAACAGCTAAGTTTTATGAATAGCAGACAAGTCTGGGATAATACATTATCAATAGAAGCTATAATAAATATGACAGTCAAAGACACCTCACCGTAGTATGCTCTCTCTGTGGATGCGCAAAAAGCTTTTGACAGAGTTAATCTAAACTTCTTGTTCAAAATACTAAAATGATTTGCTTTACCTGAGGAGTATATAGCCATGATCAAAGTACTATATAATAAGGCCACCACTACATTACACATAAATAAAAAGAATTCATACCCTATACATATAATAAATGGAACCAGACAAGGCTGTCCGCTTTCCCCATATCTTTTCAACCTCTATTTAGAAGCTCTCCTTTTAAAATTAAGTCAAAAAACATTCAACCACTCTGTTTACATTTCAAATGTACTAACTAAATATACAGCATATGCTGACGACCTCAACATCTATTTTCAATATCCCTCTACTAATTTGGTAAAAATTCTAAATTCTATTGACAAGTTTTCCGCAATCTCAAATTATGCTATGAATACAGGTAAATCAAAAATATTCATGCTAAACCCTCTTAATCATAAGGAGATTTTCTTTCCAGACTCAAAAATTAAAATAGAATATTCATTCAAATATTTAGGTGTTACATTTATCCACCTGCATAAGGAAATTATAAAAGAAAATCTGTACATGGTTTGGTCAAAAATTACAAAAGACTTGGCCAGATGGGAAAAATTAAACCTCTCTCTACTCTCCAAGGCATCAATTATAAAAATGAATATACTTCCTAAAATTCTGTACCAATTTCAGACTATTAGCCAATGCGTGACAAACAAATTCTTCGCCAAAATGGAAACAACATTGAGTAAATTTATATGGCACCCAAAAAACGTTAGAATTAGTTATAAAAAAACTGGCATTACCCAAAGAAAAAGGTGGCTTAAGCCTTCCCGATTTCCAGACATATTATCATATTATCAATGCTAATCATATTGTACGCCTAACCCACTTTGAGCCCTATGATACCTCTTGGTACCCTCTCTGGATAAAAATTTATTACCAATATTTAAACACCTCTACTATTAACCCAAAAGCTATTCCCTTCCTTTGCAGCAAAAACCTAAGAAATCTCAATATACATCCGATAATAATTAATAAAGTAACAAGTTTTCAACTTCTTATCCCTTCTTTAAATATAAAGAACTCCCTAATTATGGCACAACCAATACACATGAATCCTGAAATTAAATTAAATAACAATATGTTAAATCTAGAAAAATATCCATATATTAAAAACTGTACAATATGGGATTTCTATCAAATAAAAGATCAACCCCTAGGGTATATCGTTGAGCACTTGGCTCCAAGTAAAAATATCGCCTGATCATTAAACAAATACAGTATTTAGTAAACTTAAAAACATCAGGAATCAACTAACTCCACAGGAATTTCAGTTTTATCAACAAATTATGTCTTATTTACTACAAAAAACTAAAATGCTTTCAAATACTTATAAACTAATCACCCGATCCAAATATCAAAATGAAATATTATACTCAAATTACTGGATGACCAAAAATGTAAATTTAACAATCGAACAAAAATTAGCAGCGATAGACATAACCACAAAACTCACACCTTTTAAAAAACTAATATATACTCAAATTATGATTAATAACAATGCTTATCATACACCATCTTTTCTAAATAAAATAAATTCCAATTCCACACCTTTTTGCTCCATATGTCCCAACACAATTGCTGATACTCTCCATATTTTCTGGTCTTGCAAAACTGTCCATAAACTTTGGTGCTGTCTGAGAGTGAAATTGGAGAAATCAGGCTATATGAAATCCACCCTCTCATGGGAAATGTCAATTCTAAATATTTTCCCCAAAACCTACACATTAGAATCCAAACATCTTATAGTAACACTAAGTGCACTGCTTAAATCCTACATAGCTCTTAACTGGCTTGACAAAGCTAAAATCTCCTGGTCAGAATTCAAAAATGTAGCTGTCAAATATGTTTTGGCCAACAAATTAAAAACTGTGAGCAAAAAGAAACTGTTCTATTTCAGGAAATATTGGGGAAAACTTATAGAAATTCTATCTTAATCTAAGTTAAAATAGTATATAGTACTTCACTTTTTACTACCTTCAAATCAACTCATAATTAGTCCTTCCTCAAGCACAAAACTGAGATGTGTACAACATAATTATTAAGAAGTTATGTTATGAGCGCTAGGTATACCAATATCCATTAATCACATTTTTTTTTCTCAACTCTAATTCTTACCATACTATACCTTAATGAGTGACAAACCAGTGTAAATATATGTAAATAATGTAAATAGTTTCTATGATAGATATGGTATAGAATTAAGAATTCTTGTTTTTCTTCTTCTGTCATGCATCAAGTTTATTTTAACACTATTAATATTTACCTTTTTCTGTTTAAAGTGAATTAGGTTCTGAATTGCAGTGATAAGGTCATAATTTTGTAAATCTACAATATAGTATGTGTTATTTGACCCTATGTAAAATCCGTTGCTATCTTGTCTCTTCCATGTATTAACTGTTTATAATATGCAGAGATTTTAGATTTCTTGTGAAATTGAAATAAAAATTTAATTTGAAAAAAACAAAACAAAAAAAAACAAAAAACAAAAAACAATTGAGCCTGTTGTTTGCAACCATGCTACCATAGGTCTGATATTCCTGGGAATATTCTTGATAACCAAAATGGTGAGAATGGAGAGAAGTATGCTATAATACAGTGGCCAGCAACCTTTTGATATGAATAGCATGCAGTGATGATGTACTGAAGACACTGGCCACCATGGCTTTTAGTTACTTTTATGGTTTACCAGCAATGACTAAGAGTAAACAAAGGTTTCAAGTTATTAGTTTTTAAAAATCTTTTAGCAAAAGAAAAGAAAAGGAAAGCAAGAATTCAAATTCAAAACATTTTTTTGATTTATTAAATTTCTTGACAACTAATGAACAACTTGGGTTGACATGAAAAATACAGAAATGAATGAGTGAATGAATGAATGAATGAACAAATACATACACCTCACAATAATTATGATTTTTTAATATGCTTGACAGCTAGTAATTTGAGACTGGAAGGGGAGTATGACAAAAGTTGTTTCTCAAAATTACTAATGATTTCTTAATTTTCTTCACAGTTAATGAGCAAAATGAGCCTGCAAGGAAAGTGCAAAAAAAAAAAAATCACAACTGCTAGGGATTTCTAAATTTTCTTCACAATCAGTAAGCAGCCTGGATCTCAAAGGAAAGTACAGGAAAAGATCCATCTCACAACTATTAACATTTTTTTAACTTTTTAATAATTAGTAACCTCAGTCTACAAGGAAAACAGCAAAAATTCTGACACCACTGTTAATGACATCATATTTTTCTTGACAACTAGTGAGAAACATGGGTCTACGAAATGCTCACTAAAATTTCAAACTGAGGTTGGTAACTGGTTTTGCAAGAAAAAGTAATTTAATTTACAGGGAATCAGATTAAGTAATGATTTTTATCCAGTGCTAATGTTTTATTGGCAACTTTGCAACTTAATACCACCAATGCTTAATAAGTATCCCTGTTTTTACTCCTTTGTCCATGATTAGCTATATTTTTTTCCATAATTCTAGAAGTAAAAGGTTGAAAGTTTAACAGGAGAGTTCCAGATCTCAGCTGGCTAAAGAAAGCAAGTAGTCCAGTAGCTTTTTAGGTTACTCTTCATCCCAAATCTTAGTTAGCAGTCTTTTCTGATTTGACCCCCATAACATTCATCAGGGGATGATTTTTTATTTTCTCTGCTGACCATCAGGATTGCTGAAGAAATGGTATTAAGGAAAGATCATGTAGGCATGCAGACATATGTTAGAATTCACAGACATTGTCCACACTTTATAGGGCTGGTACACAGAACAATGTACACACCACAGCTGTATGCATTTCACAAAGAGCCATGAGCTGCTTGCCATGTACAGAAGTACAGCTACATGTCAGGAACAGCCCGGGTACAGAGCAGTGATGCAAAGGAAGCTGGCCAGCACAATAATTCTGCCAGCTGTAACTCACATGTCAAAATAGTGTATCAATTATGTAACCTGAACCATAATACAACACAAACACATCCCTGCTCCACCTGAAAATACTTTTGAAAGGGAAGTCTTTCTCAGTACAAAATAGCTGAGCAACTTTATTATTCCAGCAATGTCCACAGCATTCATAACAGTCAGAAAGCACCAAACAGCCCTAGGCAGCCCCGCAGTGCACATAAGCACTCTTACACAACCTAACTTGCAACTAGCACATAAAGAGCACATGAAAGTTACAGAAACAACCAATCAGAGATGCTTAAGCTCCCTAATCCCATTCTGGAATGAGATGTTAGTACATTCTGCTGTGCAGCCATGAACACAGAGGGTTCATATTTATGAACCATGTTACTCATGTATATATCAGTTTATCATGAGCTGTGATTCTGTTCCACCTTTATGCATCTTTATGATATATACTGTTATGGCTGCTATACAAAGTAGTTGTACAGACAAGGTGGATAGTTGAACTCTTTTTTACTTCACTAAGGTTATACGTGTACATTCATAGGACAATCACATTGCACCGTACATAGTATGTCTTACTGTATGCTGCTGTAGGCTCTTTATCGCAATATGCTGAGTCCTGATGTCCCCAAAAAACCCCCAAAAGACCAAAAATGCAGGAGAAAAAGCAAACATCAAGCATCGCTTTTCTCCTTTAAACTTCTTTCTTTGCAGAGAAAAGGGAATATTCTGAGAAATGGCAACCTCTGACTTAAGTGTATGTATGTCCAGATTTTCAGCCATTCACTCTCCCTATTATATAGTATACGTAAGTCTGGATTTTTAGCCATTCAGTCTCCACATTACAGAACTTGGCAATCTATGAGTCATAGCTTTTAAATAGTTGCTGCTGGTGTACCTTCTGTAGACAAACGGTTATAGTACAGTACCTCAGAGTCCCCTTTCTGTAGGAAATTAAACGTAACAAGTGTGCTTGTGTGAATGCACACAGACATATGCTCACATGCACATACTCTCACACACACACACACACACACACACACACACACGCACACACGCACACACACGCACACACACACACACACACGCGCACACACACACACACACACACACACACACACACACACACACACACACACACACACACACACACACACACACACACACACACACACACACACACAAAACCTTGAAAACACCCTTTCCCTGCCAGGAATCTCTACAAGACAGGCAGACTTACTTATGTTTAACATGCCCTTCTATAACCATGATGTTTTATCTGAATCTCCACATACCACACTGTAGTTGTTTGATCTTATCATTCTTCATTATCTATAATACTCCACAAGACAAACTTTTAGTATGACAGTCACAATCTGAAGTAAAAATTGCAAGATAACTTACTTTTGGCACTCTAATAATGTCCTTGTTTATTCCTTCCAAGTCCTGAGAAGAAAGTCACACTCCTTTCAAAAGTAATAGTTGCTACATATGCATTCTTCCAAAACCTGATTCCCACAAAATCTATGCCCCTGCTGGAATCTATACCTCTTATTATGTATTCCAACATTTTATTAGCTCTTGTCATAACTTTACTGCATTGTGAGAAAAGATAGAAAAATGTCAGGCTCCAAATACTTTTTCCTATCCAATAACATCAGTTCTATTTTCCCATCAGTTAACACATACTTCTGTGGTTACTGTATTGCATGGGTGAGAGGTTGGCATAATGGTTAAGGTATCTACCTTACAAACACAAGATACATGGTTTGATTCTACATACGGTAATTAGTTAGGCTTAAAATATCCCCCACGGACAGTTAGCCTAGTAGTAATCTATGAACCTATTGAAGTGTATCGCCCTACAATTATCCTATTGAGAGGTCAGCTGCCATCCTTCCACCCAAAGAATCAACATTCCCAAATCACCCTCCAGTACAGTTCAGTTGTTCTTTAAAATCTAATTGCTACAATACTGAAACAAAGAGCAAAATGAAAACTCCATCTTTGTAAAACCAAATTAAAATACTGTTTTCCCCACAAGTGTATATTCCCAGAGCTAAAATAGTTAAGTAGCAGGTATGTGGGGAAGGTGATGACATGACATGCCTTCCCTCAAAATGAAGTTATTTTAGATATTTTTCTGTTGAACAATGTTCTGTTTTAATCTAGTTTGGTGTTCTTTTTTGTAGTCTGAGGTTCGGTTCATAGTTTTTTCTCAACTCTGAAAGGACATTATAGTACTTGTTATTCTTCTCATTTGCTCACATGTAAGTATTGTCACTGTTACTGGATAGAAAACAATCAGAAGCGCTGGCATCACAGCTACCTGCTGTGCTTTCACTTGTTACAACCCTCAGGTTTGACAACCTGCCTCGCACTGCCATACTGTAACTTTTACCCTCAAGCCAACTTACAAGCTATTTTAATTATTGTCTTCTTTCCCTCAGTTCTTTCTCTGCACTATCCAGTCTTCATCTGAGAATGTTATAAAACCTTTTTCTAAAATTAAAAACTATTACAAGAAATGGAAAACCTCAAACCCAATTCTAAGTGAGTCATAAAAATGCAACAGGTTCCACAGACATGAATTCTTTTCACTAAATCCATGCTGAAGAGTTGTCACTAAGAATATCTACTAGTCTTTCTTTCATAATCTTTTCAACACCTTACTCACCACTAAAGCGAAACTCACAAATCTGTGTCTCATTAGAGGAGTACACCCCTTGTACAGATGTGCTTCCATAGCAATCCAAACATCCTCAGTATAATCAGTAAATCATAGCAGACCTCTCTCCACTCCCGTGAGCATCTTAGGCAACCTTGATGGAATCCCTTCTGGCCCTACTAACGTATTTTTCTTATTCCTGGCCAGGGTATACTTCACTCTTAATAAACAGGTCCTTCAGCCAAAACTTCTCTGTTATCATGACAGTGTGATAACGTTTTTATTGCTGTGTCTACCACTTTATTACTTACAGTGCCATGAACATGCATGCATTTTCTTGTACTATGCCAACAATGAAAAGAAAGGCAAGACCAAGGTTAAAAAACTGTTAATAGTTAGCGCTCTTTCTGTTTCCTACTCATTATTATACAATGACTGGCCATTAATATTCAAAAATGAGCATGCCGTATCAACAGAAAAAGGTCCAGTCACCCGTATTTTTTACATTAGTATATCTGATAAATTTTTTACTTTTCTTTCTTTTTTTAATCAAATTAGAAAAACCAACACCTCAGATGAACTAGGGAGATGGCACAGAGAAAAATAAGAGGATAATCAGGTACAGTCTGCAAAACTAAGGAAACGTAACAGATTATCCTTTTATTTTGCCTATCCCAGCTCTCCTGAACATTAAATGGCTCCTGGTTTCTTTTTTTTCTATTGAATAAATTAATAAAAAACAACACAACAAAGATCTTCCTTTCTCCATTGCTTTCTTTACTTTACTGATGTACAGCATAAGTGTCGGAATACAAGTCCCATACGCATATGGAGTACATCAGACAAAGCCCCAGGATACCGGAAAAATGTGGAAGGGCACCACGGAGGCATTATACAAAGACATTCTTTAAGAAAATAAGTATTTTTTTTCTTAAATAATGTCATTGTATAATAGCAATAACCGACTCCGTGGTGTGGTATATTGAAGATTTACTCACGGCTGGCTTTATTTAATAACTCAGGCTTCACCCTTGTGATTAAACCTCACCAACTGTGGGTAAATCTTCAATATACCACACTGATGTCGTCGTTATTGCTATAATAAAATATGATAATCATTTCCAATAGTGCATTACTTCAAATTATGACTGTATTAAAATAGTGTACAAACTCAAGTCTTTTCCTGAAGAATTTTTTGCGTGTAGTAGTTTGCTGCTCTTATCTTATGAAAATCACAATATGATTGCTATAGTTAAGTAGTGAATTCAAACATCTCTTAAGAATAACTGAACATTATTTAATAGTTATAAGTGCAGTATTGAAAACGACACAAATCTTAAGAATAACAGATCTTTATTTTGTGTTGCAAATGTCAAATAAATGTAATCAGAAACCTCAACAACTAAAAGTCTGAATTTCTAATGTTATTTTATAGATGAGTAACATTAAACAATGTATTTAAAACAATGCTTTCATACTAGGTTAGGAAATTATATTATGGCACTTAATTAATGTATCTGATACAGTTCTAAAGCAATGAAATACCTTCAGTATAATATCCCCTGCCAGTAAGCGACCATCTCTTGCAATTGCACTGTCACGATAAATATCCTGAATGATAATATGGACTAATGGAGATTCATTACCACCAACAACAGAAATGCCAAGCTTTTCACTGGCACTAAAGCGGTTGATCTTTATACTGGTGATCTCCCCATCTGGAATTAGGTGGTACCTGGGTAGAGCTAAAAGATACAAAAAAAAAAAGTAAAAAGGTTCAGAAATGCAGTGACATTCAATGTTGCAGTTTTATAAGTACATTTAACAGACTAAAATAGAAATAAGTGGTCAGTAAAATGTTTAACCTAACATCAAAATGTAATTTTAAACTGAATAAATGAATGGGGTAATACCAAAACAACTAGCATCACTGTGCTAGTCTCTTACTTCTAACCAGAAGCTTAAAGAAAACAAGTACAAAATTCTCAGTAATTCCACATAATATCACGTCTACTAAAGCCTCAATTAAAACAGATTATTATAAGCATGGGGTTTGATGGATTTCTTTTTTTCTTTTTCTTGTGTATAACTTTATTTTATAAGAGAACACATATGCATAACATATTTAACCCTTTAGCAATACTTTCACACATAAAGTGATTACAGTATTCTACTGTGTCTTATTATAGTTACCAGTTATTATATATGTTGTCTAAATATAGTCTGCAATATATAAAATTACATGTCCAGTTGTGAGTACATCTCTCTGTAACTGTAAATAATATCACATGCCTACTTAAAATATTAATTAAGAAAAATACAGCACATAACTAGTTGAGTATATCATTACCTCATCTGTGAACTAATGACATGAGTTCAAATCTAGGATCTGTTTGGCTAATTTGGGTTGGAAGCCAGCTGCTAAATGTTGGTAACCTGCTTAAGTAGCACAGATACCAAACATGTCTAGGAGATATTCAAAAACTCAGGAGCCTTCAGAAAGACATATTAATTTAATCCAGGTCCTCTGAAAACTTGCATTAAGTTTACAATTCAACCCCACCTTAGGAAGCAACCACAGCTCCAACTTTTTTTTTCTTTTCACTTTCTAAACTGCTGAACTTTATTCCTAGTAAAGTAACATCTTCAAAAATGGGGTTGACTGAGTTATGGTACCATTTAGTTAATTATTAATTAAACAAAGTTCATTATTAAGGGCTTTCAAAAGCCTACATACCACTGCAACATCAAAAGTCTTGCCATTAAACACAATACTAGCTGAATATGAAACTGTCTATATCTAAGCCCTATTCATATATTTTTTTATTTTGTCATGTATCTAATGTTCTACATTCCCTCTGTCAGAGGTTGCTGATTATTTTTGCTAATTTGCTAATCTGGTTGGGAGGGTGGCCTAATAGTTAAGGTGTTTGCCTTACAAACACAAGGTGCAGTGTTTGAGTCTCATAAGGGATAATTGGCTAGGTTTAAAATGGCTCACAAGTGCAGTTAGCTTAGTACTAATCTATGAACCTATGAACCTATAATATATAACTCTGCATTAATACCTCTAAAGCTGTTTTCTTGTTCCTGTATTTTCTTTTTCTTTCTCGGATTCTTTGCATTTTATAAAGTATGATCAGGCTCTATTAACTTCTGTATTTTACTTTTAGGTTCATAGTTTAGTACTAAGCTAACTGCCCTTGTGAGCCATTTTAAGCCTAGCCAATTATCCCTTGTGAGACTCAAACCCTGCAACTTGTGTTTGTAAGGCAAACACCTTAACCATTAGGCCACCCTCTCAATTTTGGCACTTGTTCTATAAAAAGTCACTGTGATTCAGATCAGTTTCAAAATTGATGTTTCTAGCAAGCAATTTGGCACCTGTAAAAGAAAGATATAAACTGTCTCTAGCAAGCATGTTTTTCTGTAAAAAACCTCCCAGTTACCCACAGATCTTAAACCATTAATGTAGCCATACAGTATAAATATGCATTTCCTCCAAGTATTGCTGATGTACACGATTCTCTGTGTTTTCTTGGGGTAAAATAGACAAAATGATTATTCTTTTAAAATGTTCATTGCATTTACAAGATTTTTCACAGAGTTACCCCTGTACTTTTAACTAATAGATGCAGCTCATAAATGCTTTATCCCATGCATGGGGACCCTCAAATTATTTATGATATAATCCCAGTAGTCTCATTAGAGGTAATGTATAATTACTGATTATGGGATGGGTAAGGCCAATCTATAACCAAATGGAATTGTTTATTTCATGCACAAAAAGGGATACTGGCTAGGGTTAAAATGGCCCCCAAGGGCAGCTAGCCAAATACTTACCTATGAACCTATAAACCCGTTTCCTTACGTATAAAATGTTATTTATGCCCAAACATATAATAAGGCCAGCATTTGAATGTACTGTTAGTTTTTAGCTCAAAACTGTCTAAGCATGCCCTATATATAACCTTACCAGACAGATGAGCAGCACCTTCTATCTACAATCAGATGAGTATTCATGCTTTTCAGTATAGAATTTCCCAGTATCCCTTGTTTCTTTTCTTTCGTTTTTTTTTTTTCTACTATTTTCTTTTTGTTGCTATACCATCTCTCTTTGGAGGTGCTGTAAGGACATCAACTGTATTGTCTGTATGTATTTCATCTTTCTGAATAAACTGCTGCTTGTATTTTCAGTTTATTTTACTTTGCCTTCTGAAATGTCTTCTTCTAATACTAGCTGAGTGAATTTATTCTGTTTTTCAACATCATTCACTCCTCCCTTTGAATAAATGCCCATAGTTTGCTTAGATTTAATAGGCTCTTGATTAATTTTGAGAATTCCTAATGCCCCACGATCTCCATTTAATTCTTGTTTGTTATATTCTTTTTTTATGCACAGTTCCCCTCCCTATAATTTCCCCACTCTTGCTTACAGTATCCAGATCACTTTAATTATTTATTTACCCCCCCCCTTCATCACAGACTTTAGTTTTGTTACTTCTCCCTCTTTTTTTCTTCACGTTTACATCAGATATTTAACGGATACCTGGCTTATCCTCTTCCTTTTATTGCTCATGTCAGATATTTAACACACATCTCAGATATTTCAATATTTAATGCAGAAACACATTTTGTGCACCTCCCTTTATGTATGGAAGTTATGGAGGAATGACCAGATGTTTTCTGCCTCAATAGTCTGGGTCACCATCTTTTTGAGATTACCTTTCCTCTCTGCCTTCGTATACGACATTTGATAAATGCCACCATCCATGAATGCCCTTAATTTATCAGCTCTAGAATTTCAGATGTCACATATTTCTTGCAACCCCTGCAATATACCTTGCATTTTAATTCCCTTGCTCCTTAACAAAATCATCATGTCTTGCAAAAAACTTTCTTAATGGACCAGTCCAAGGAGCCCTCAGTCTAACTTGCTGTACCATCTCACAGAAAGTGCATACATTCTGTGCAGGTTTAAGTGAGACATCATAAAACAACTGTTATCAAACAAGTAGTAGTACAAAAATGTGAAGGACATATAGCTTTAAACTGCAGTTTACCAAACAATGTATCTGTAAATGCATATTACTTAGCAGGCTGATTCCTTGCCTTCCACAAAAAGGTAGTGGGACTACACTGACTCTTTATTGCAGGTTCCTGTGCTAGCTTACCACTTCTGTAAATGTTCTAGGTCTTGGTATATCTACAGCTGACTGTGCCATCAGAGCCCTAGCACACTGCCCTCACTCATTTCAATAGTTTTAAGTGTTGTCAGTCATTTAATACTTCTACTCGAGTTCATCTGTTACATTTCTATTTAGCAGCAACGATAAAGTCAGACTGAAACATTCTAGATCCAATAACTGACTATAACCCTTCTTCTTCCAAGGTTGCACTAGCACTTCTGGAGAGAACCAGTCAATAAATTCTACTTCAGATGCACCATAATTCAAATTCTTCTGTAGCACATTTTCCAACTGCACAGTCCCTCTACATTTGCCACTGCCATTTTCCTCAATATTACCCTCTGATACTTACAGTTTTAGTAATCTTACTGAAACAAAGAGAATGCACTGTATTTTCTAAGCTGTTCATTGTTTAAAAAACAGCTGTATTCCTTAAATTGCCTCAGTTCCATATGCCATCTTTCAATCATCCACAATCTTATACTTTCATAAGAACTAAGGTGAGTTTTCCTGATAACCAGACATATTTCCCTCTGTTACTGAAAATACCACCGCATGTCTTCTCAGAAATGGATCTATAAGCTTATTGAAATTTACCTAAATAATAAAATAAAAAAATTAAAATAAAATAAATGCCATGTTAAAAAACAGTGACATAAAATATGTAACAGTCCTGGGCTGTACACCTTTACTAATATCAACAGAACACATTCAGATCAGCTGAGGTGATCAAACTCACATTAAAAAAAACCAGCCAGATGCCTTTACTGAATTATCTCTCATGACATAGGCAAACCTACATTTATATAAAAGTAATTAAATCATATTAAAAGTTCACATTTACAAACATCATACATCTTACATATTGTCCTATACAATAGAATCAATCCAAAATTACACAAAGTGTTAAATTCCTACCTTTTCTAAACCTCATTCCTCCTACAAAACATTTTTCTGTATGTAATATTTCCCAGTTTCCTTTTTTTTCTATGTAATTTACTCCTTAAATTTTCTAAAGATCCAACTGCCCTATTATTTTGTCACTCTTACAATATTCACAACTTTAAGTATGGTTGGTTTAGATTTTGAATTGCATTTTCTAGTAATTGCTTTTTTTGGCAGCCACCAGAATTAAAGTTAACAAGGGCTTACTATATATAAGCAATTTGGATCCTGTATCCCAGCTCAAAATAAATTTCCTAGTTACACTCATTTGTTAGGCCAGTATTCCTGACAGAGCACTCTGTAGGGAATTTTTAAAGTCTGCCAACCCATTACCCTTCCAAAATATTTTCCCAGTTACCTCTTTCTTACCCATTACACCTGCAACACTTGCCATCTACCTTTGGAGTCTGTACATATTAAGTACTTAAGTACTTACATAAACACTTCCAGGCAAAATCCTAAATCATCTAAACTTTGTTGCATATTTGGGAGCCATACATTTGTCCTCCTATTGTTTATTTGTGAATTTCTTATCTAATCTCGCTTCCCATTGTTCTGACCTCCTCTAATTGATTCTATAGTTATTGTGCAATATTTTATATGCCTTACTAATTATCCCTTATTAATAGAAGTTTCTGTTCTACATTCAGCAAAAATGTCAACCAGTGCAGCGTTTTCATTTAGGATTCCCCTACCACCTTTTCTTTGTCTGTACTCTAATATCAATCCCTGATAAGGAAGCCAATCACTAGCCTGCAATCAAAATGCCATCTTGGGCTCTTACCATTCTATTAACTTTCTATTTCTAATTATTTGTTGCCAGCACCTTTTCTTTGCTTTGTCAGCTTTCTCCAGTAAATTTCAGCCCTTACTTGCCTATTCTCGGTACTCTTAATTGCAGTCATCCCTTTTGGCAGAATATCCTTTCTCCGTTCCTATGTTGGCTTAGTTCTTACTATAATTTTTGCTACTTTATGAATATAGTATTCTATATGAGTGTTTCTATTCGCCTTAAGGATCAGCAGTCTTTATTTCTTGAATTTCCCATTTGCTTCATCATCATCATCCCTTTCCGCTTTGAATTGCAGCTTTCTGTTTGTGCTATGTACAAGAGCCATAACTGTGTAGGTGCAAAATACACCCTCAAATCAGGTAATCCTAAACATCCTTGTTCTATTGGAAACATCAACTTATCCCACTTGAGTCTTGACTCTTCACCTCCCAGATATAATCCTTCAACTCATTGTTAATTACTAACCACAACTTCTCCCCTGGTTGATAAAAATATGTCTAATCTGTGTATAAAACTAAAGGCACTAAAAACATTTTTACTATTTGTATCGTGCTATTTATATCCATAGGCAAGAGCTTCTAGTTTTTCAGTTTTTGTATTATCTTTTGTTTAGTCTCTTCCCACATATCCTTAGCTGACATAACATCACCCTTTTTAACCCATACTCCTAAGTACTTAATTTTATCATATCTCCATAAATATGGATATTGCTGAATGAATTAATTTGGGTACATAGTTTATATCTATAGCCTTTCTCTTATCATCATTAATTTTATATCTCAAAAAAATCCTGTAAGTGTCTCAGAATATTCCGCCAAACTGAGATGTCCTTTTCTGGTTTTATTAGGTACAAAATAATATCATCTGTAAACAAAGCCAACTTTTCTTGACTATCTTAGGAATTATATCGTTGAATTTCTAAGTCCTTTATTTTTTTTGCCAATGGTTTTAAATATAATGGAAATAACAAATGGAGAAGAGGATGCCTCTGCCTGCTTTCTCTGCTCAGACACAGCTTACCAGAGAGGAACCCTCCTTCTTTGATTTTAACTTTGATTCCTCACATATAATTGTAATTTACCTTATTACTGCCTCAGGAAATACAGACACTTCCATTTCCCTACTCATAAAATCCCAGGTTACCCTGTCAAATGCTTTCTCTACATTAAGACACAACAACAGTGGTATTTGTTTACGTTCTGTTTCTCCCTGAATCATCATTGTTCTATCAATGTTGTCAGATGTTTGCCTCCCCTCCACAAAACCACAGTAATCCATATCTATCAATTTTGGCACCTCCTTTGCCATTCTTTTAGCTATTATAGACATAAACACTTTATGGCTGTGGTTTAAAATTGAAATGGGCCTATATGAAGTTGGATCAGATGGGTCTTCACTGTCTTTGGGTATTACAGCCACCACAGCTTTTTTCCTGGATGTTGGTGATTCCCCTCCTTTTAAAATATTGTTAACTAAAACATTCCAGATATTTACCACTTTCTTCTCTCTTAGTTTCCATTCCCAGAGACATTCCTGCAGATTGGTTTTATATCATCAATGTTTATCTCCTCTCCTCCTATCTTAACTGTTAGTTGTTGAGCCTTTTGTGTGGCGTCTGCATGTCCTTCCTGTGTTCACATGGGTTTCTTCCAGATGCTCCATTTTCCTCCCCATTCCAAACACATGCAATACATGGACTGGACACTCTGTAAATTGGCCATAGGTGTGAGTGTGCATACAGGTGTGTGGTATGGAAGAATAGCCATGGCAGGGATGGCCTTCCAGTGGTTTAACTACTCTAACTCTAGGTGATTGTCACTATTGAAGTGCCACCCTGACCCATACCTCTCAACCCCTTATTGCAAGAAATCTGGACAAAGCCTAAAATAATGGGGGGCACAAAGGCCCAAAAATAGGGACAGATTTTAAATATGGCTTTTAAAAGCTTAGAACATTACTAGAATAACAGGATTTGCATTAGCATGCATGTTTTGAGGGATATGAAGCCTGAAACTTAAATGTCTGTCATTATTTAGAGACTTCAATCCTCAGTCATTTGCTAGAAAATCACAAATTTTATGAGGAACAGACCAAAAATATGAGGCAAAAATCTGGACATTCTGTGAAAATCTGGAAAGTTGAGAGGTATGCCCAGACACCACGTGAAAAAATAGGAAAAGGAGTTGTGGATGGATGGATGGATCTACCTCCAACCTTGGCATATTTAAGTCTTTCATAAATATTTCCATTTGTGCTTTTCTTGATTTTTTCACTTCTCTGCTCTATGCAAATTTTCAAAAAGTTTCTGAAATATCTTTAACACTGCTGCAGTATGTTCATAGGTTCATAGGTAGGTACTAGGCTATTGGCCCTAGGGCCTACATGGGTCTATATTATAAGCACGAAAGATGAATTTGGCGAATGCTAGAAGATCGACACATCAACGTCTATCTACGAAAAGAGCAAAGGATGGAAATGCCAAAAGACACAACAACGGATTCCCGCAAGCAACAACGCCATACAGGTAAGTAAATCCAAAGTAAACAAACACATCAAAAACACTTTTATAAACATTTTTGCAGGAGGCCTGTGCTCCCCACAACCCCCTACTTATATATACCAACTCTGAAACCACTCTACAGTGGGGGAAAGGATATATTTCCTCATCCCCACAATCACCCTGCTGGCCAGGGAAATCCGTTCTGCATTGTGTCTTTCGGCGTTTCTGTCCTTCACTCTTTTTGTAGATCGATGTTTATGTGTCGATCTTCTAGCGTTCACCAAATTCATGTTTCGTCGTTCTGATATAGACCCGGCCTATACAAGCCTAGCCAAAAAGGTACCCTGGCTTTCGCCCCCCAAGAAAATAGTTTTCCTGTGCCCCTGTCGAGCAGAGCCACAGAGGTGATCCCTGGGGTGAATTTCATATTTCCCATCCAATCATCAAGATTTTTATTGAAGAGTGCTAATGAGGAGCTTTGTTTGATATAGATAGGTAGTTTGTTCCAGAGTATGGGAAGTCATTGGGACAGGAATCTATCCCTCCAGCATGTTCTGTTTATTGTGGTGACAAGGTTTAGGTCCCTAGAGCGTGTAGCTTGGAGGGATTGGGATTTCTTTAAGTGGAGTATATCCAACAGCTCTGGGTTTGACATAGCTTTGTATGTTAGGCAGAGATCGCCTCTGAGTAGGCGATATGCAATGGAGTAAAGCTGGAGTTTTTTTAGATGGTCTGCATAGGGCATCTATATGAGGCCAGTAATCCTCTTTGTGAGGTATTTCTGTGGCCTTTCCATTTGTTGTAGATGCCTTGTGAGGATACCAAAAGGGGCGTTGTACTCTATAATAGGTCTAATGAGTGATGAGTACAGGGGAACAATGACCTCTTTTTTCCTGGCTGAGAAACCTTTTATGATGAGGTGTGCCACGTACAAGGATTTCCTGAATACTCTGTCAATGTGATTATCAAAGGAGAGACTACTGTCCACCTGTGTCCCAAGGTCTCTTATCACACTTTGGGTGTTATGTAGACTACCACCTATGTGGTAGCTCATGGGTACAGAGTTTTTACCCAAGGGGATGACAATGCACTTTTTGGCATTGAGCTTGAGGCCATGGCTTTGACAACAGGCATCTGTCTCAGTGAGGCCCTTTTATAGGATATCCACATAGTTAGGAGTTTCAATTATGGCTTCTAATTTGCAGTCATCTGTGAACTTCATTAGCCAAAGACCTTCTGTATTAGCCTGTACTTCAGAAAAGTAGATACCAAACAGGAGAGGACCCAGGACTGAACCCTGTGGTACTCCACTTGTCACTGGTCTGAAGTTGGATTTGGAGTCTGCTACTTTCACAGTGTGGGTTCTGTCAGTGAACCAGTTGGCACCCTATCTTGTGGCATAGGAATTTATACCTAGTTTAGTGAGTTGATCTATAATTCCAGAGTGGGGGATGGTGTCAAAAGCCTTGACAAGATCTAGATAGGCTGTGTGAACCACCTTACAATCGTCTACATCTTTGGTGACTGCTTCAAAGAAGTCTATCAGGTTTAGGAGACATGATCTGCCTTTTACAAACCCGAACTGGGTGGGGTCCAGAGTTTGGATATTACGAATGTCTTTGTTTATAAGTTCCATGATGATACATTCCATGGCCTTGCAGACCAGGCTTGATAGGCTAATGGAGCGGTAGTTCCGAGGGTCCATGGTGGCTCCCCCTTTGTGGAGTGGGATAACTGTCACTGTGCGCCATTCAGTGGATACAAAGCCTGAGGTGAGGCTATGATTGAACATGGTGCTTAGGTGGGGGTGCCAGTTCATTCTGTAGTTCATGTAGAATGCAGCCTGGGATGTTGTCAGGTCCCATGGATGCTGTGTACTTGGCTTTAGAGAGTGTGTTTTTTACCTGTGCAGCCGTGATTACAGGAACTTTGCATTCTTCTGGTATAGAGATAGGCCTTTTAGGGGGTGGGTGCATAAAGTTACCACTGAACCTATCTGCCAGGATGTTGGCAATATCAGTTGGTTCTACATATTTAGTGCCATTGTGCTGTAACTCAGAGCAGATCTGAGTGTTGCCATTGAGATTCTTGATGTAGCTATAGAATGCTTTGTGGCTGTCTTTAGAATCAGTGGCCATTTTGTTTTCATAACTAGCTTTGGAGGATTTTATGAGGGATCTGAGCTTCTTACTGAGGCTGACCAGTTCTTCCAGTCATAGGATTTTATTATTTTTTGCAACAGTTTCTTTCTTCTGTTGTAGAGTTTGTTTATGGCAGGGGACCATCAGATTGGCTTCCATTTTTTTGGTGGATAGCATCTTGGTTCTGTTAGGGATATCACGATCCATGCACTCATGTAAGTGATTATAAAGTGCATTTGTGTAGGATTCAGCATTCGTACCTCTCTTGTCCGTCTGCATGGGTGTCATGAAGTTTGCCACTTCTGTCTTAAGAAGCATGAAGTTAGCTTTGGAGAAATATTTTATGGTGGTTTCCCCAATGGGGAGTGGGGGCGGGATATGGATGTCTAGGCTGATTAGCTTGTGGTCAGATCTGACCAATGAGGAATTGACCTCTGTTGTGGAACACCGATTGCCCATATTGGTAATGACCAGGTATAGGATATTGCTGCTCCTGGTGGGGTTTGTGGATAAGTTGATCCAAGACGTTGGAATTTATGAATTCCAGAAAATGTTGAGCAAAAGTATGTTGGTTATTTTTCTTGTTGCAGGCTCCTTATTTTTGGCAAAAACCCTTTCTACTTTCTGTTGCCTATGTTATTAGGCCAAACGTTTTTGTGCTCTGTAGTTATAGGAAAAACAGTTAACCAGTAAATAGCACTGTGTAAGGAGCAACAAAGCACCGGGCAGCAAACGGATAAAAAAAACAAATTTATTGAGCCAAAAACAAAGTAAAATGCTTAGCGAACACCGCGTTTTTCGTTTTCATGACAGACTTCATCAGACAACAAAACAATACTGACATAACATTTATATATGCTGGCACAATTTCAAATTATCCAATAAAATTACATCTCATAAATATGTATTCCCATTACAGGATGTAATGTGATAGCTAACTACATAAATAAATCCATTTCTTACTTCAATGTAGAGCTGTAAATTACATAAAAATCACAAACATTAAGCTTTAAACCTGCGTGTAAATATTAACTAATAAATAATAAGCTGTGGGATATACACATTTTAGAGAGATATATATACTTTTGTATATATAATTTTTAAGATATATATATTTATTAGTAATAGTATTGACTTAAAATATTTAGTATATTTTATATATATATTTATTATATTCATTGCAGGTACATGATATATATATATATATATATATTTATTCTTACATTATGATTTTTTATGGCATTCATTTTATGCAATTTATATTTTAGATATATATATATATATAGTTCATATAGATTCATTTATTGTTTACAATTTCCATGGTATTTTCATCTTGGCTACTTGATGGGAGTATTGTTTATGTCAACAATGCAAGTGTTCATGTTCATTGTGTTTGTTCATACCCTTTAGCGTTTTTAACATAACACTTTTAACAGGGAATTTTTATGATTATTTATCAGTTAATATTTACAAGCAGGTTTAAAGCTTAATGTTTGTTATTTTTATGTAATTTACAGCTCTACATTGAAGTAAGAAATGGTTTTATTTATGTAGTTAGTTATCACATTACATCCTGTAATGGGAATACATATTTATGAGATGTAATTTTATTGGATAATTTGAAATTGTGCCAGCATATATAAATGTTATGTCAGTATTGTTTTGCTGTCTGATGAAGTCTGTCATGAAGACGAAAAACATGGTGTTTCGCTAAGCGTTTTACATTGTTTTTGGCACAATAAATTTGTTGGTTTTATGCATTTGCTGCCCGGTGCTTTGTTGCTCCTTACACAGTGCTATTTGCTGGTTACTAGTTTGGTTTTTCACTGTTCCTCATTTTCTAGGAAAAACAGTTACTTTACAGCAGTCATTCTTAACTTAAGCATATTATCCATGTCCTCCCTTATTTTCTCCTTAGGACTCTGCAATTGCACCTCTTCTTTTTCTGTGATCCCCCTTATTCTGTAATACCTTAAGCTTTGCTAACCCCTCTAAATAATTCTTGTTAATTCTTAACTTATTATTTCTAGCTTATCTTTAAACTCCAATTTTATTTTATCCCACTAACTAGCTATAACTTCTGGAGTACTTTCTATCTTCCTTAATAACTCCTGAATGATTTATATTATCCATTCCTTAAATTCCTTTCTTTCAAATAGGTAGGTGGGAAAGTGCTAATGTCTAATCTTTACTTCATTATCCTGCATTTGTATCCTGGTAATTATTGGCATATAAATCCAAAGGAAAGTGCTGAAAACATGGAGCAGAGACTCGAACAAATTATTTGCAGTTTTGTCATTAAAATTCCATTGTTAAAATTATAGTCACCGACTGTAATTTTAACAATGGAATTTTAATGACAAAACTCATTGGTGGTTTTAAACATGGGGAATGTATTTTCATTGGTTTTAGTTAATTTATTTCAATATAAATATCAGAAACATACATTTGCACTGGTCATCTGATGAAGTCTAGATTTATAGAATGAAAATGCATTGTTACGAGTGAAGGCATTCATGTTTATATTAGTTTGGTGTTCGTGTTAAGTGGCTTTATTAAAACTTCTGCAAATAATTTGTTTGAGTCTCCGCTCCGTGTTTTCAGCACTTTCCTTTGGATTTATAAGTTTTGTATTGTACAGTTCCACTTTTTTTTGGTTAATTATTGGCATATGACTTGAAATAATTATTGGATCAGCTTAAAAGCTGAGTTGCATGATTTCTTTAATGATATCAACAATAGTGTAAGTTTTTTTTATCTTTTACTGTAGGTAGTATGAGTGTTATAATTTCTTACATTTGGAATTAAGTTTAGATATAGGTAACATATACTTCCATAGTAATATTTTAGGAAACCAACCTTTGTTAATAATTATTTTGGCTATATAGTCAACACCCACATGTTATGAAATGGAACATTGTTAGGGGCCAATTTATCAAACTTTGCACAATCATTAGTGATTACCAGACTTTTTGTAATGAATGTGCTTTTTTAAATTCTTATTTACAGACAGAGAATTTAATAGTGATCAAATAGAATTATTTCAGAAGTTAAGTGCTAATAGATACAATATATTTGCACCAATTGTGATTATATTATTTGATCCTAGGGGCAAAAATTCTATAGATATTAATTTGTCGAGGGCTTTTCCATTACCAACTAGTTGTGATAAAGTTTTCATCAGGAATATTATAAAAGATAATTGGAAGATTATCAGAGGCAATAACAAACTGGCAGGCATCTTAGGTGTAGGCCTTGTGTTTTGTTACAAAAGAGCCAGAAACTTACAAAGTTTTTTTTGAGATATCCAAGGCTGTTGGTGTTAGACGGAATAGAAGCACTGGCCCATATGTATGCCACTTATACCCGTAAAAATTGTAAAATGCATAGATTTATTAAGTGTGGTCATAGTGTTGTTTTAAAGCATTCCAATTATGAAATTTCTGCAAAGAATAGATATAATTGTCAATCTAGGAATGCTGTGCATTTGGCTACCTGCTGTTCCTGTGAGGGCTTTTATCTGGGTAAAACTACTAGAATGCTCTCACAACAAATATATGAACATATGTTGGCTATATCAAAAACAATGTTTTCAAATGCACTAGTTAAGCATTCATCTGTCTGTAAAGATTTTAAACATTTGTTTTGTTTATTATAGATGAAGTAATCACTGATTTTAATATGGGTTATATTAACAACTTACTTGAGATCAAAGAGTTAAGATAGCAGTTATTTTTGGCTGCTGATACTTGTCTTGGCCTTAATGGAAGTCTTAATATCAAATGTATTTCAAATAATTTATGATGTATAATTATTGTTCATTATATATATATATATATATATATATATATATATATATATATATATATATATATATGATTTTGGGACTATTTAAGGTTTGCAGTTCTGGTTGGTACAGATTCTGATGAAGTTCTTTTTTATTAATTGAATTACAGTGCTAAATCACTTATTTTGGTCTAATTTGCTGAATTTGCATTGGGCTGTGCTACTCATTAACTCTAAGAGTATTTTGTTTTCAGTCTTGGGTTGCAGTTTCACTGTGCCATGTTGCTTTGTTTTTTCTGAGTTTGTTGTTAGTTTTTATTCAGTTTGGACATGGCTATGAGTGATGGAGAAGAGCAAGTGAGTTTCATGTTTAATAATAACAACCAGCATGAATATTACTATAAGCTATATTCAAGCTGACTTTCTGTAGCTAACTCAGTATTTTTCTGTACTTATCACGAAAACACAGGAAGTCATCAAACTGATTGAGTCTCATTTACCTGGTGGTTCTTTCCTGGTGGAATTCACTTCCAGAGCAGATAGTAATCATTCTGGAGATTTTCTGACTGAAGATACCTTAGTGGCGGACACCAATGGTCATGATTTAATTGATTCCTTGTAGGCTGTTTCCTTCAACCATTTTTAAACTGTGAGCATATATATATGAGATTCTTGACAACAATGGATGCAATCATGGGACAGTGAAGGAATAAGTCTACTATTTATGACTTGGAGCATAAATCACTGAAACTTAATTCTTTGGAATATAATAATTTTTGTTTGGGACAATGTGCATAGGTTAAACAGATTACATTTGGTCTGAGACTTTACAAATTTCCCAACAGTATCACCGAACATGATAACATTTTTAAGGATTTGTTCTCTTTATATAACAATACTGGTGTCCAGGTTTTGAAATTGCTTATGGATCATAATGTGAATAACATAGCTTCATTAAGATCTGGAGTTTTATAACAAAAAAAACAACGCAGGCAGAGCTCCAGGTTCATGAACAGTCTTAATAAAAACACACAAACGCTTTCACCAAATGCTTCTGCAGGTGTGACATAAAAACTAAGTACCTAAGGCACCATATTTAACTATTAACCTAAGATCACATGACAAAACGAATTCCAACTTAAAGGTACACGTCCTTAAATTCATTCAAAAACCATTTAAAAAATATACATAACTACTACACCAAGTATATATCTATGAAAATATATAAAACATACATCATTTTAAGAGCAAATACACATGTATTAAATCATAAAAATAGCATGAAAATAAAAACTTATATATATATATATATATATATATATATATATATAAATATATATATAAATATATATATATATATATATATATATATGTATATGTATATGAAACATCCACATACACATTATGCTAATGTATCTGAAATTGCTTATGGATCATAATGTGAATAAAATAGCTTCATTAAGATCTGGAGTTTGTTTTATAGATGTTAAGATTAAAAGACATACATTTTTTGTGCATTGCCACACTCTTTATAATGATGTGTTTCTCAAAATTTAAAGACAACTGACTACAATTGTCAATAAGAAAAGAAATTTAGCCAGGGGAGATGAAATTTCTAAAAATAATACTGTGTATGCTTTAACTAACAGTATTAAAAAGAATACTTCAAAACCTTCACCTGACAGCTTCACTGATAAATTATATCCTAACACACTCGAGAGTTTTAATGTGTTCTCTGAATCTGAAGTTCCTCCTTTACAGAGTGAGGCTACTATGGCTAATATAAACAACAAGAATCAGACAGTCAATATTAAATGGACCACTGCACCTAATTTATACTCTGCAGCATGCAGCTACTTCAGTCAGAATGCTTCTTTAGCCTCTCCAGTATTGAACTCTCTAAGGGGGACACATAGAGGATGGGACAAGGTCAGGGATTTGGCAGAGGTCAACGTCATTGAATTATAGATGTCCAGTTTATAATATTAGTAATTTTAAGTTAAATGATTCACATGCCAATGTTCTCAGTAAAGGTTTGTGCTTTATTCTGGTACAGAGGTCTAATCTGGTAGATGTACTGACTGATTTACATCTTTTTGTACAGAAATTAAATTTGAAATACATTATGGATGGTTTTATTTCAATGATTGTTAGTAATTTCAATTTAAAGAACTATAGTACTTATAATCCGAGTCTTTTGTCTGCATTATCTACATTTGTTGAATTTTGTAATAGAGATATCAGAAAATTAATGAGTACCAACAACACAGAAAAAAACTGCTTTGGTCAATCTAAACAATAATGATTCTATCAGAATCATGAAAGCAGACAAAGGCAGTGGAATAGTTACTATGGATAACAGTATGTACCAAGGAAAGCTACTTGCCCATCTTTCTGATTCTAATTATTATGAGATTGTGCTTACATTTTATATGGTAAAACAACTTAATCATGCTGAAAGTTGTGTGTTAGATCTACTTAATCATGGATCTATATTGATTTTTGTGCATACAATTATTTGAGGGCAAAATTTCTATTTATTAGTAAAATCTTTAAAAAAACACTTGATGGATCCTCCCTTCAGGCCCATAGTGGCAGCAGTAAAAAGAAAAAAAAAACAAATGTATTCCTATCTTTTTGGACAAAATTTTGAATCCTGCAGCTCAATCTACACAATTTTATCTAAACGATTTGTGGGTTTTTTAGACATTTTGTATCAATATAAGTTCACTGGTTAGAGACGTTTTTATTTACACTGAATATTGAATATTTATATACAGGCATTCTACATGATCTTGGTATTGAACATGTTAGATTGTTTCTCAGTAAACACACTAAATTTGAATCTATCCAAATTAATACTATTTGTTTGTTGCTTGACCTTATACTTTCCAGTAAGTTTTAATGTTTCAAAATAACATTTATCATCAATTGAAAGGTGCCATTATGGGTGCCCTTTTTGCCCATGCTTTTGCAAATGCAGTCTTCTGTTGGTGGTAACTTGAGTATTTCATTAAAATTGATGGCTACAAGTTGGTATCATTTTATAGAAGCTATATTGGAGATCAGTTTTTTATTTGGGATAGCACAAAAGCCAGGTTAGATACTTTACTTAATGACATTAACAAGAGTACAAGTTTGTTGTCTTCTACTGTAGGTAGTATGGGTGATAAAGTTCATTTCTGAGATTCAGAATTAACTTTAGATGTAGACAACAAATTCTTCCATAGTATTATTTTAGGAAACCAGCCTTTGTTAATAATTATCTCAGTTTTAATAGTCAACACCCACATTTTATGAAAGGTAAAATTGTTAGGGGTCAGTTTTTCAGACTTTGTAGATTCATTAGTGATGACCAGACTTTCTGTATTGAATGTGCATTTTTAATTCATATTTACAGAGAGAGGATATAACAGATACAATTATTTCAGAAGTTAGTGCTATTAGATACAAAAAAGTGCACCCATTTTTATTACATGATTTGTTAAAATGGTCAGAAATTCTACAAATATTAATTTTTGAGAGCTTATTCATTGCCAATTAGTTGTGATGGAGTTTTCATCAGGAATATTATAAAATAAAATTGTAAGTTTAACAGAGGCAATAATGAACTGGCAGGCATCTTAGATTCAGGCCCTATTTTTTGTTATAAAAAGAACTGGAGACTTAAAAAGTTTTTTGAAATATCCAAGGATGTTAGTGTTAGACAGAATAGGAACATTGGGCCATATGGTTCAGTATAAAACTGTAAAATGTGTAAAATTTTAAATTGTTGTCACAATCTTGTTTTAAAGCATTCCAGTTATAATTTTTTTTATAAAGGATAAGAATAGCTGTCAATCTATGAATGTTGTATATTTGGCTGCCTGCTGTCCCTGTGAGGGCTTCTATGTGGGTAAAATCACTAGAATGCTCTCACAATGAATAAACAAACATCGGTTGGCTATATTAAAAGCAAATTTTTCAAATGCACTAGCTAAGCATTCATGTATCTGTAAATATTTTAAAAACTTTTGTTTTCTTTGTTACAGACAAATTAATCACTGATTTTAATATGGGTCATATTAACAATTTACTTGAGATCAAAGAGTTAAAATTTCAGTTATTTCTGGTTGGCGATAATTATCCTGGGCTTAATGGAAGTCTTAATATCAAATGTATTTTAAATAGTTTATGATAAATGATTATTATGCATTTTATATATATATATATATATATATATATATATATATATATATATATATATATATATATATACATATCACATTTTATAGTTTTGTTGACTAAAATTATCTTGATGATCTCAGTTGTGTCATGTGAATGTAGTCATATGATTTTTTGGAACTATTTAAGGCTAGCAATTTTGGTTGTTTCAGATTCTGATGAAATTTTATTTTACTAAATGAACAAAAGCACTAAATCACTTTGTGTCTTGTTTACTGAATTTTCATTGAACTGCTCTACTCATTAGCTCTTTGGTTTGTAGTTTGTTTGTTGTGCTATGCTGTTTTTTTCTTAGTTAGTTATTGGATGTGTATCAAAGTTATCAAATAAATGCATATATTCCTGTCAAATATAATTTCTGTTAAGTCTATCCCAGTCACTGCACCTTGGGGAATAATGTGCAAGTTTTCTCCAAGTTCTTACCACTGAATTCAAATATTCTGTACCAAATATTTTCATATATTTCTTCAGTAATCTACCCTGTTCATTTATATTTTCCCTTCTGGACCCCTAGATACATTCTTATCGTTGCAAATCAAATTCCAGTACCACCTATAAATAATAATCCTTGATGAAAGCTGAGTATTTCTCCCCAAATTTTTAAAGCTCTATAACAGCAGTTCTTGGTGGTACAGAAATACATGCCAGCATAATCCTCATCCCTTGCCAGTTGCCCTTTACTCCCACAAATCTGCCATTATTATCTCTTTTTCCTCTTCTATTATTATTTGAGCTCCTCTGTCAATTGGTATAAGTACCCCTCCTTCCCTTTGTCCCTGACATACTGCTGGTTATCTGTCCTGAAATCCTTTCTTTCTCAAATTCACATGCTCAGTTCTTTCTAAATGTCTCTCCTGTAACATTGCTATTTGAATTCTGATTTTTCTAATATTTAAATATTCTTTCCTTTTTGTTAATATATGTGAGATCATTCACATTCCAAGATAATATAGGTTCATAGGTAGGTACTAAGCTATCTGCCTGAGGGCATTTATAAGCCTAGCCAGAGTGTGTCGGCTTTCACCACCCCACTGATTAATTAACTGAGCCTCTGTCAAGCAGAGCCAATGAAGTGATCCCAGGGGTGTATTTTCTGTTACCCATCCACTCGTCAAGGCTTCTCTTGAAGAGTGTTAGTAAGGGGCTCTGCCTAATGTAGTTAGGAATTTTGTTCCAAAGCATGGGGTGTCTCTGTGACAGGAATCTATCCCTCTAGCATGTTCTATTTATTGTTGTGGCGAGGTTTAGCTCACTAGAGCACGTGGCTTGCAGTGACTTGGATTTCTTTAGGTGGAGCATATCCATCAATTCTGAGTTGGACATGGCTTTGTAAGTCAGGCAGAGATCACCTCTGAGTAAGCGATATGCCACTGAGTACAGCCAGAGTTTTTTCAGCTGGGCTGCATAGGACATACGTTTGAGGCCAGTAATCCTCTTGGTGAGGTGCTTTTGTGGTCTTTCCAGCTGTTGGAAGTGTCTTGTGAAGTACATCCCAAATGGGGCATTGTACTCTATGATGGGTCTGATGAGTGACGAGTAGAGGGGCACTATAACCTCTTTATTTCCAGATGTGAACCCCTTAGTAATTAGATGGGCCACATAGAAGGATTTCCTAACTACTGTGGCAATATGATTGTCAAAGGAGAGATTACTATCTACCTGGGTCTCCAGATCTCTTATTACCTCTGCTGTATTAAGGGGGCTGCTGCCTATGTGGTAATTTGTGAGTGTTTTGTTTTTCCCAAATGGGATGACTATGCATTTTTTGGCATTTAGCTTGAGGCCTTTTTAAAGGATGTCCGTGTCAGGCGGAGAGTCAATTATGGCTCCCAGTTTGCAGTCATTGGCACACTTGGTTTGCCATAGTCCTCCTGTGTTTGCCTGTACTTCTGAAAAATATATGCCGAACAGTAGGGGTCCCAGAACCGAGCCTTGTGAGACACTACTTGTGACTGGTTTAGAGTCAGACCTGGAGCCCGCTATTCTTACCGTGTTGAGTTCTGTCTGTAAGCCAGTTGGCAACCCATCTTGTGACGTAGGGGTTTATGTTCAGGCTGGTGAGTTTTTCTATAATACCTGAGTGCGGAATGGTGTCGAACACCTTGGCAAGATCAAGGTAGGCTGTGTGAACCACCTTTCCCTCGTCTATGGCCTTGGTGACTGTCTTGAAGAAGTCAACCAGGTTTAGTAGGCATGATCTGCCCTTAACAAAGCCAGACTGGGTTGGGTCAAGTGTTTGGAGGTTCCCAATGTCTTTGTTAATGAGTTCCATGATGATGCGCTCCATTGCCTTGCAGACCAGGCTGGTCAGGCTTTTGGGGCAATAGTTACCAGGGTCATTTGTGGCCCCTCCTTTGTGGAGCGGAATAACCGTTGATGTGCACCATTCTATGGGCACATAGCCTGTGGAGAGGCTGAGGTTGAACAGCATGTTTAGGTGGGGGGGGGTTAGTTCTTTCTGTAGTTCATACAAGACGCAGCCTGGGACACCATCTGGCCCCATTGATGCTGTGTTTTTGGCTTTTGAAAGGGCTGTTTTCACCTGTGCTTTTGTGATTTCTGGGACACTACACTTTTCCGGTACTGTTGTGGGCCCTTTTGAAGGTGAGAGGGAGGTGACGTTTGCACTGAATCTATCTGCCAGGATGTTGGCAATATCAGTAGGTTCAGTATATTTTGTACTATTTTGCACTAGCTCAGGGCATATCTGTGAGTTGCCACTTAGATTCTTGACATAGCTAAAGACGGCTTTGTGGTTAACTTTCGAATCCTTGGTTATTTTACTTTCAAAGTTAGCCTTGGATGATTTTATGAGGGACCTTAGTTTCTTACTGATACTGATCTGATTTCCTTCTTGGGATTTGCTTTTTTTCTGAACTAGTTTCCTCCTTTTGTTGTATAACCTGTTTATGGCAGGGGTCCGCCAGACTGTTTTCCTTCTCTTAGGGGAGTGAGTCTTAGTTTTGCTAGGGATGGTATGATCCATGCATCTTTGTAGGTGCTCATAGAGTGCAATTATAAAGGATTCTGCATCTTGGGCAATGTTATCCTTTACTGTGGGGGTTATGAAACTTACCATCTCTGCCTTATGTAAGGTGAAGTTTGCTTTAGAAAAGTTTTTCACTTTGGTTTCATTGGTTGGGGGTGGTGGTGGGGTGTGGACATCCAGGGTGATTAGTTTATGGTCTGGTCTAACCAGTGACGGGCTGACCTCCGGTACAGAACACCTGTCGCCCATGTTGGTGATGACCAGGTCCAATATGTTGTGGCCTCTGGTAGGGGAGTTTACCAGCTGATCCAGGGCATTTGAGTTGATAAATTCCAGAAAGCGCTGAGCCTGGGAGTTTGTACTCAAGTAGTTTTCCCAGTTAATGGTAGGGTAATTGGGGAACTTATGCCCCATTAGCCTGACAAGTCTGATATGCAAAGCTATGGAATGCATCATCATGTACCTAATAAACAAGGATATATGGATTCACCAAACTCTGGATTCCACACAGTTTGGTTTTGCGAAGGGTAGATTTTGCCTGCTCAACTTGGTCAACTTCTTTGAGTCAGTCACCAGAGCTGTGGATGAAGGCAAGGTGGTTAATACAGGTGGTTCATACAGCCTACCTTGATCTGTCCAAGGCCTTTGGTACCATTCCCCATTCAGGAATCATAAAAAAAACTCTAGGCATCAACCCCTATATCATTAGGTGGGTTGCACAGATAGAACCCACAGTGTGAAAGTAGCTGACTCCAAGTCAAACTGCCAACTAGTCATGAGTGGAGTCCCACAGGGATCGGTCCTGGGTCCTCTCCTGTTTGGTATCAACTTTCAGAAGTCCAGGCCAACACGAAGGGACTCTGGCTGACAAAGTTCGCAGACAATTGCAAGTTGGGAGCCATTATTAACTACCCAAGTGATGTTGACATCCTACAGAAAGGCCTCACTGAGACCAACGACTGGTGTCAGAACTATGGCCTTAAGCTCAATGCCAAAAAAATGTGTCATCATCCCCTTTGGGAAAAACTCAGTTCCCATGAATTACCACATCAGTTGTAGTCCACTGAACAGAGAAGGCGTTACAAGAGATCTGGGAACACAGGCTGACAGCAACCTCTCTTTTGACCACCACATTGCCACTGTGGTCAGAAAGTCCTTCTATGTGGCACATCTCATTACTAAGGGTTTTGCATCCATAAAGAAAGAGGTCATTGTCTCCCTCTACTCTTCCCTCATTAGGCCAATCATTGAGTACAATGCCTATTTTGGCATATACCTCACTAGACACCAGCAACAACTGGAGTGACTGCAACAGTACCTCAAAAAGAGGATCCTAGGCCTTAAACACGTCCTTTATGGTCAGACTCAAAAAACTCCAAGTATTCTCTGTTTCATATCGCCTACTTAGAGGCGATCTCTGCTTGACTTACAAAGCCATATCTGACCCAGCTCTGTTAGAAATACCACATCTAAAGAAATCCCAATCCCTCCACATCACATGCTCCAGAGACCTCAGCCTCATTACCATAATCAACAGAATGCGCTGGAGGGACAGATTCATAACCCAGAGAATGCCCATGCAATGGAATAGACTTGTTATACATGTCAAACAGAGCATCTCACTGGCCCTCTTCAAGAGAAATCTTGATGAGTGAATGGGAAATAGAAAATTCACCTCAGGGATCACTCCAGTGGCTTTACTCGACAGAGGCAGTGGGAACTAAGGTTGGGTGGCACGATGCCAGGGTAATCCTATGGGCTAGGCTTGTAAAGGCTCCAGGGCTATTAGCCTAGTACACAGCTACAAACCTATGAACTTTTTAGCCTTGAAGAAACAGTGGCTTGACTTTTTTGTACTGCCCTATAATAAACATGTCTCCATGAAAACCTAAAAAAAAAGTAATCCTCAGCTACAGGCTTCTAAAGAAAAGATGAAACATTTATTGCTAAAGGAAAACTTTTCATTATATTCATTGTTCTCTTATTTACTTGTTTCCACTTAAAACCTATTATTAGATTATGCCAATGGTCTTAATCCATACATTCACCAATGAAAATGTAAGCAAAAGCATATCAGTTCTACATATATTGTGATCTGTGTACTTTTGATCCCCATCCCCGACTTCACCAATCCAGAATTACAGCCTATTAACATAAACATGCTTTTGGCCTAGTCTTTTTCTCTTTTTGCATTGTAATGCCTACATTTTGTAATACCAAAAAAGAAGAAAGAAAGAAGAAGAAAGGCACTTTCTTACTTTAGTATCACTATTACATATAAGAACAACTAAAATACTTTCCTGTAAAACATGCAATTTGCATCATGAACATGTTTTTCATAAATACTGTTAAGAACAGAAATATTTATTTTTTTACAGTTACCTTTTTCATTTCTCTTCCTTTTCCCTCAGTGTCCTTCAAACATTAATGACATGAAGTGAGGCAAATGCCTTTCAGTTTCCCACAAGTTTAACAACGTCAACAAAGGTCCACTCTTTTTACTTCTTTTTAATGAGATTAATGCTTTGCAGTCTCACATTTATTCACAATTGTCCATGTTCTGGTCTTCTTCCTGTTTATCTTTATCTCCAAACTCCTGACTCTGGTTCAGTTCCAACATACTTCCAGTTCTTCTAGTCAACTCCTGTGTTTTTCTCAAGCATTTTCCTTTGGAACACTGGAGAAGGTTTCACTGACAAAGTCTCTAAATGTGCTTTATTTTCAGAAGAATGAGAATCAGAGTCCCCTTCTGCTTGCGTCATAACAGTGTTTTTATGAAAGTTTTTGTTGGACCAACTTTTGTATTTCCTTCTTAGCCACATCAAAAAATAATTCTGATCCCTAGGAAAGCATATTCTGAAGACGGCTGGATACAGCAGCTTGAATTTCATACCTGCTTTTACCGCAATCTAAGCAACACTTTGGCTAGTTGTACAATCAACAGTACATGTTGATATACAACTAAATCTACACACAAGTGGCGTGTTGTCTTTTTTTTTTGTGAAAGTGCATTTTCGCTAAAATGCACTTTCACGAAAGTGAGTTTGCTGTAGTACGTTTCGATTTAATATACTTTCGATGTAAAGACTAAGACTCAGTTGAGTATATAAAGTTTCAGGCATTTAAACTTTTGGGATTATCGTGTGGTTCAGTGTAATGGTAATTCGGAGATCCATACACACACACACACACATATATATATATATATATATATATATATATATATATATATATATATATGGGTCTGCTTTTCTTTGTCGAAATTTCATCATTTCGAAAAAGAAAAGTAGAGGACCACTTACCCGAAAGTGCACTTAAACGAAAGTGCACTTTCACGAATATCGGTTTAATGAACTGGAAAGAAATAGAAAACAGGAAATACTGTAGCACCGAAGCACACAATGGTGGGGAAAGGGGAATATACCTGTTTCCCCACTGTAGTGTGATCTGGAGTGGGTATATGTCTTTTCTGTGTTTTTTTGTTTTTTTAATGGTTCGATATTCGCGATAGTGCACTTTTGTTTAAGTGCACTTTCGCGTAAGTGGTCCTCTACTTTTCTTTTTCAAAATAATGATATTTCAACAAAGTAAAGTAGATATATATATATATATATATATATATATATATATATATATATATATATATATATATGTATATATATACACACACACACATATATGATTTACTATTACAATGTCGACGTAGCATTGTACTCCTATGAACTATTCAAACTACAGATGTTCGAATAGTTCATATGTATGCAAGCTACATAATCGAACGTTACATATGCAAATGTACTGTGCATTCGCAAATATGAACATTCAATTATGTACACGGATCGCGGCACAATGCGGTAAGGGAAATCCATCCCTTTCCTCACTGTAGTGCGATCTCGGAGTTGGAATATATAGTTAGGGGAATATGTGGGGTGCAGCTCTCCACAAGGGGGTGCAGGGGGGGCTTGCCCCCCCTGCATAAACAGGATGTTAGGTGTACTAGTCAGGGAGTTATAGCAAGGGTGGAATTGCTGTTAAGTGCCATAAAATGTCATGTTCAACATTTTCGGCATTAATAGTTGATTTTCAACATTAGGGCCGTTAGGTAATGTGTACTTTCGGTGAAATAGTTCGCTGTTAAGTACCGTTTTTTTTTTAAGCTTCAATATTTTAATAGTAAACCTATATATATATATATATATATATATATATATATATATATATATATATATATATATATATGTGTGTGTGTGTGTGTGTGTGTGAGTGTGTATGGGTCTATGTTAAAACATCAAAAGTGCAGTTCATCGAACTGCACTTTCACAAACCCACTTTAGCGAAAGTGCTTAACATCTAACATGCACTTTCGCTAAAGTAAACAAAAAAAAAAGTTAAAAAACACACACAAAAAAATGTAAACACTACTATGCAGGGGGGCAAGCCTCCCTACACCCCCATACACCCCCCACTTTAATATTCTAACTCTGAGATCGCACTACAGTGGAGAAAAGGGAATATTCCCTTATCCCCACTGTACCGTGATCTCCACAAAAGATTTGTTAGTTGTACATCAACAGAATATGTTGATGTACAACTAACAAAACATGCAAACTGCATGTTTTTTTCATTTTTTACTTTGTTTTAGCAAAAGTGCATATTCAGTGTTATGCACTTTCGCTAAAAGTTCGTCAAAGTGCAGTTCGATTAACTGTACTTTTGACGTTCTGACAAGGACCCATATATATATATATATATATATATATATATATATATATATATATATATATATATACACATACACACACACAAACACACATATATATATATATATATGCCTGACAAAGAAAGGAAACTCACAACACTGAACAGAAGACAATGAGATCTAAATGTCAGACAATGGATAGAGCTCCTGTGTCACTTTACTAATGTGCACTAATCATAACTCTGCACCTTACCTTAGAAAAACCCTTTCCATAACACTACACTATACAAGATGGATTCATATACACACATAAACACCAACACACACAAACAATGCTAAAGCTTCTACCTAACCCTTAGATAAACCCTAACCCATGGACATTCGTACAAACATATTCCCACCTCCAACACCAACCGATTCAACTGTGTCTACAAAATGATCTGTTGACTTTATGAATTGAAGGCTCAATGAATTGTCTACATTCTGATACTACAGTTCCCGCTATATACATAGATATAAAATAAAAGTATCCACCCCAGTAAAGTAAGTTCCAAGATGCATTAAATAATCACTTTAATTTAAAAATAAAAATAAGAATACAATTTCAGGTAAACTATCTCGCCTTACAACATCTTTCATAAAGACTTCATCAGAAGATTGGTGTATTTATGTGTGGGTGTGTGTGTGTGTGTGTGTGTGTGTGTGTGTGTGTGTGTGTGTGTGTGTGTGTGTGTTTGTACAAACACTCAAATGGAATGTCTTCCAGTTTGCTTTAAGTGTCATCACTAACGTCGGTATTTATAGTCATATCGTAATTGTGTTAGGGGCATCTGTGCTGTTTGCAAATGAGTGTAGCTAGATGGCAATTCATAGAGGCCATTTACATTGATACACAATGGCCATGAATCAGTGTAGGAAAGTAACTATAATAGGTTCATAGGTTCATACTAGGCTATCTGCCCTAGGGCATTTATAAGCCTAGCCAGAGTGTGTTTGGCTTTCGCCACCCATTTTAAATTAATTTTGCTATGCCCTTTTTCGAGGTTAGTATACTGTGCCTCTGTCTAATAGTGACACAGAAGTGATACCCGGGGTAAACCTACGATCTCCCATCCACTCATCAAGATTCCTCTTGAAGAGAGTCAATGAGGGACTCTGCCTAACCTGGACTGGGATTTTATTCCAGAGTGAAGGGAGCCTCTGGGTTATGAATCTGTCCCTCCAGCATGTCGTATTTATTTCAGTGCTGAGGTTCAAGTCTCTCGAGCGCGTAGCTCGATGGGATTTGGATTTTCTGAGGTGCAGCATGTCGATTAATTCCGGGTTGGACATGGCTTTATACATCAGGCACAGATCGCCTCTGAGCAGGCGGTATGCCACTGAGTAGAGCTGGAGTTTCTTTAACCGGGCAGCATATGGCATCTGTTTGAGCCCTTTGATCCTCTTGGTGAGGTACTTTTGGGGTCTTTCCAGTTGCTGCAGGTGTCTGGTAAGGTACATCCCAAAAGTGGCATTGTACTCAATTATGGGCCTGATGAGGGATGAGTAAAGAGGCACGATGACCTCCCCTGACCTAGATGTGAATCCCTTCATGATTAGGTGGGCTGTATAAAATGTTTTTCTAACCACTTTGGCCACGTGGTTGTCAAATGAGAGATTGCTATCAACTTGGGTCCCCAGGTCCCTAACTACTTCTTCTGTACTTAATGGATTACCATCTATGTGGTAATTTGTGGGCACTTTGTTTTTGCCAAAGGGGATGACTATACACTTTTTGGCATTTAGCTTGAGGCCATGGCTCTGACATCAGTTGTCTGTTTCTATGAGGCCCTTTTGGAGGATGATTGTGTCGGCTGGAGAGTTGATTATGGCGCCCACTTTGCAGTCATCTGCGAACTTAGTCAGCCACAGTCCTTCCATGTGGGCCTGTACCTCCGAGAAATATATACCGAACAAGAGAGGTCCCAGGACTGAGCCTTGTGGGACGCCACTTGTAACTGGTTTGGAGTCTGACATGGCTCCAGCAATTCTAACCATGTGGGTTCTGTCCTTGAGCCAGTTTGCAACCCATCTAGTGACATAGGGGTTTATATTTAAGCTGGTGAGCTTATCTATAATGCCCGAGTGGGGTACTGTATCAAAGGCTTTTGCGAGGTCCAGGTAGTCTGTGTGGACCACCTTCCCCTCGTCAATGGCCTTGGTGACTGTTTCAAAGAAATCAACCAGGTTTATGAGGCAGGATCTGCCCTTAACAAAGCCAAACTGGGTAGGATCCAGTGTCTGTAGGTCCCCAATATCTTTATTTATGAGGTCCATGATGATCCTTTCCATAGCTTTGCAGACCAAACTAGTCAGGCTTATGGGGCGATAGTTTCCAGGATCCGTTGAGGCACCACTTTTGTGGAGATGGACCACTGTTGCTGTACGCCACTCTTTGGGTACATATCCTGTAGTAAGGCTGAGATTGAACAGTAGTTTTATGTTTGGGTTTAGCTCTTCTTGGAGTTCATGTAGGACGCATCCCAGGACACCGTCTGGTCCCATTGATGCTGTGTTTTTTGCTTTGGAGAGGGCAGCTCTTACCTGAGCATCTGAGATGTCAGGGGGGGGCAGCACTCTGCTGGGATAGATATTTGCCCTTTGGTGGGAGTTTGCGCTGAACCTGTCAGCTAGGATGTTGGCAATGTCTGTGGGTTCAGTGTATTTTTTGTCATTTTGGACTAATTCTGAGCATATCTGGGAATTCCCACCCAGGTTCCAAACATAACTAAAGAAAGCCCTGTGATTATCCTTAGTGTCCTGTGCAATTTTTCTCTCGAAGCTGGCCTTAGACGATTTTATGAGTGCCCGTAGTTCTTTGCTAATACTGATCAGAGATGCCTTCCCTTTTTGGGATTTTGCTCTATCATGTAGTAGCTTCCTCCTTCTATTGTATAGTTTGTTTATGGCTGGGGTCCACCAGACAGGTCGTCTGCCTTTGGAGGATTGGGTCTTTGTTTTATTTGAGATTGCATGATCCATGCATTCCTGAAGGTGTTCATAGAATGCGTTTATAAAGGATTCTGTGGTCTGGGCTGTATTTTCCACAGGCCCGGGGGCTTTGAAGGATTCCACCTCGGTTTTGAGGAGTGTGAAATTTGCTTTAGATAAGTTTTTCACTGTGGTTTTCTGGGCAGGGGGTGGGGTCGTGATGTGAATATCCAGTGAGATTAGTTTATGGTCTGATCTTACCAGTGAGGGATACACTTCTGGTCTGGAGCATAGAGTCCCCATGTTGGTGATGATCAGGTCCAGTATGTTTTCCCCTCTTGTGGGAGTGGTAACAAGTTGTTCCATAGCATTTGAGTTTATAAATTCTAGGAACTTTTGGGCTAAGGTATTGGAGCTAGAGTAATGCTCCCAGTCTATGTTTGGGTAGTTGAAGTCGTCCAATATAATGGTGTTTGGAGAGACCTTCATATTTTCCAGTGTTCTCAGGAAGGCCAAGTGGGGTTCCTGGGTTTGGGAGGGTGGTCTCTAGCAGGCTATAAACTGGAAGGCAGTTTTACCCACTGTTAGTTGCACATGGATAGTCTCTGATGCTTCGTGCTGTGCCACCAACCTGGAGGTGTGGGTATCTTTGACAAATATTGATACTCCCCCTCCTTTTGTGGTTCGGTCCAAGTTTTGGGGCCGAAAAGCATGGTATGAGGTATAACCTGGTAGTGCTGTGGTGCTCTTGGGAGCCTTGAACCAGGTTTCTCTTACTGCACAGATATTGATGTTCTCCATGCTAAGGAGAGTTTCAAGTGCGTGCATCTTGAGGTTTAGACTTCTGGCGTTGAGTAGCATTACTCTTAGTCTCTTATCCCTTGTGATACTTATGGAGGTGGGTTTGTCTTTTGAGCCTTGCCTAAAAAAGGCACTATGGGGGTAGCAAGAGCCTTTGCCAATATCCAAAAGCCCAGGGGTGACAGGTGCAAGCCGTCCCTAGCGAAGCATCGTGGCTTGTCAAGCATGTCATCCCAGGCTGACAGGTATTGGATCCCCTTTGAATGACACCAATACTTAAGCCAATTGTTGAAATTGATCATCTTGTCTTCATATTGTGGCATCATTCTTGGTGTGGGTAAGATGCTACTCAAGGTCAGGGTCATACCGGCCTGGGCTACATGCTCAGAGAGCTCCTCTATGTCTCTTTTCATGTAGTCCAGGGAGGTACGCCTCAGGTCATTCACACCAGCATGGACAATGACTGAGTCATATTTGTACTTGCCTTGGAGTGACCTGAGTGCTTGTGTTATGTGGCGGATCCTAGCGCCCGACAGGCAGCTCACCGTGACCTTCTCCTTGTTCAGCCTGGTGAGTGGGACGTCAGTGTGCCTGACGATAGAGTCACCTATTACAAGTGTATCAGGTATGTTGTTTAGCCTTAAGGGCTGTGACTGTTCAGCACACTGGCTTTGTGAGCTATGTGTTGCACGTGTTTTGTTTTGGGGTAGCGGTTGCTTGGGTGTCTGCTTTGGAGGTCTCTGCTGCTTAGGCAGATTTTTATTTAGAGCCTCCAAGTATGTTTTTGTGTGTTTATGTGTTTGGTTTGCTGTCGAGGTAGGTCTATGTGAGACTGGAATTGTAGTGAGTGTGGTTTCCTTCTCCTCCTGACTGGTTACGCCAGCACTGAGTTGAGAGAGCTTAGCCTCCAGTTTGGCTATATGGTTGCATCTCACATGTGTTGGAATTTGTTCGGGGGAGTAAAGGGTTGTCTGTGTACAGGAGGCAGTTGTAACATTGCCTCAAGATTCCCAGATTCACCAGCTGGACCGGAGAGGAGATTGACAACTGACCTTTGGACATGCTAGAATAGTATTGGGAATTCCTTTATAATTGAAAAAAAGGGCCAATGGGGAACAAGGTACTCAAGGGGAGTTTGTGAGGGTGTAGTGCTTTTAATTTTTTAGTGCTGACTTATAGAATTGCTTTAGTGAGCTAGTGCCAGGTAACTTACATGCACAAACGACAAACAGTAACTTTCTTTCAAGTGAAACAATGAAATAAGTACAGTAGGCAATGCAAATTATCACTAGGGATCCACAGAAGCGCCGAAAAGCCACGTTTTAGGTGGAATTAGCGTTTCAGGGAAATAACAAGCAAACAAACAACAAGCATACAAACAAAACTAGATTCAGCAGGCCTGGATCTAGTCTATGCTACAGCAAACAAGGTGTACCAATTTCAGTAAGAAACAGTTCAAATATGCAGGCACTATAAGCCTTTAACCAGAAATTCCCAGTTCAGAAGGGCAGAGTCCAGCCTCTCCTCCCACAAGAGTGCAGACCACGAACCTTCTTAATGTAAAATAACTGGCCTGAAGCCCAAGTGTTTAAACCAGAACTAATACACTTTTAGAATAACAGACACTGAGCCCTCAATCAGCAGTTCCTAACTTAGAAGGATGTAAGCTACCTGTCCTGCCACCACAGTGCAGGCCACAAACCTTCCTAATGTAAAACAACTGGTCTGAAGCCCAAGTGCTTAATCCAAAAGACTTAGAATGATAGCTACACTTTAATCAAGTTACTACCAAGCAGTAATAAATACAATTGAATACTTTAAAGAATGCCTGGATTAGTGCTCAAGTTATACAAACAAAGCTGGATTCAGCAGGCCTGGATCTAGTCTATGCTACAGCAAACAAGGTGTACCAATTTCAATAAGAAGCAGTTCAAATATGCAGGCACTATAAGCCTTTAACCAGAATGAAATGTAAATGTGAAATTATGTAAAGCACTGCATGCTAATGAAGTGTTCTTTCAATTCATTGTCAAATATCTACACCGTACGCACATCCGTTGTAAAAAAAATGTTTTGAGTTGTCCTTTCTTTACCTTGATCCCTTGTTTGGTACCAAAGTTTCACATAATCATCATTAAAACACCTGCCATCCTCAGAAAAGAAAACAAAAAGTTACATGACACAACCAGAATAATTACATGCACATGCAGAGTCCAGTCAAGTAAAGTTATACTTAAATGTTTGCACAATCATGAATACATTCTGACAATCGATATTTGTCCTTTCATTTGTCCCTACCATTTTCTTGTAGTCATATAACACACCTTACACCATCACATGCAGAATCAGTAAAAGACACAAATGTACATTAATCATTTCCACTGCTGCTATAAAAATTTCTAATTACTAATGACAGCTTACCCCACAGTACGAAAAAAACAAGTATTTCATGAAGTGAACTCAATAACCTTACCTAATTTTGAACTGTTTCATATTAGTTTCTCATTAATATTTTTCTTACATTGAAAGTTTGCAGTTTCTTAGTGAATTTGCTACATAACTCCACTACTTCCCAGGTAATATGGTGCTGTTAAACACTATTCACAAAAGTTCAGGGTCCTTTACACTTTTTATATGCAGATGAAGTCCTGTTGTATATTTCTATGAACTGTAGTGATATGTCAATTTCTAAGGTGCCTTATCCTAGCTTTTCCTTAACACTAATCCCTTAAGTACCTTACGCTTTTGCCATAGGGAGGCGCATTTATGAAAATGCCTCTGTGTTTCCATAGTCAGTGTGAATGACCTCCACTTACCTTATTCACATACGAATGTACCACCACTCTTTGTGGATTAACACAACATACAAACAGAAGCCTGGATTGTGAATTCCATTCTAAAACTTGTAATGTATATTAGGTCCTCTTCAGTTTCCTTTACAATAGTAGTATCCTAGTAATGTATATTAAACTCATACTTGCATCTCAGATAATGATCAAGATTTATTTGTATCTGACATTTATTTTATGAATGACATTAGGTGTTGAATTATAGTGCAACATAAACGTTGTGATAATTGCAATGATATATCATTATATCCACCAGGTATATTGCAGCCATCAGCATGCACATTATGTATTTGCAAGTGAACATACCCACTCACACACACACACACACACACACACACACACACACACACACACACACACACACACACACACACACACACGTATTTTTTAGTCCTGCACCTTGCTCATAAAAAGTAGCAGTTGCTTGGGTGATGTCTCTGTTCTCATCTGCAAGGTTTGTCATTTCAAGTCCACTCTTGGTTCTGCGCAGAACGCTGAGGGCTCTGTTAAGCTTTTTAAAAGATCTGCTTCTGGTTGAGTTGCGTTCAAAATGACGAACTATAGAAAGAAGGGGACAAAAAGATAAACTTTATAGTGATGTGACTAAAGAAAACAGTATTCATTTAACACATTATATTTTGAGCTGATCTGGTGACAGAGCTGCATAAGTAAAACAGTTATTATATTTCAAAGGAGATGCACAATACTAGAGCTACTGGCTATCTGGACTTTGGTACAAAAAATACAGTTCACGTTATCTAAAGTCAGCAAAAAGTGAGAACTTTACTTTCTAATATTCATCCAGTTTTCCAGTAACCTGTTTTATTCTTTACAGATTTCTGAGAACTTTGGAAACTTCCTTAGCATCTAGTAGGCACACATCATTGAAATCCATTTTGAGCTTTTTTGTCCCTATGCAGTTGACCATCAGCACATCCCAGTACCTTTGTCAGTGGGTTTGCCTACCCTTCTAATCTCCCTTCGACTCACTCCAACCTGGCTGGGACTGATGTGGAATTTAAGGCATCCCAGGACCTCACATCATATTGCTTGCCATGGGGGGGGGGGTATATTTCAACTCTGCCTCCACTCCAAGGGGGATGTGCAATGCATTGACCTCTGCAACAAATTACATCGGCAGGCTGCTCTACCCACCTTATAGAAAGCACTCTGCTATTGGCTCCCCAGTGTCTGCCAAAAAGCTCCACCTGCTTTGTGAATGCATGATCCACCTACCAGGACAGGTACGGGCATCCTTCTCTATCAGCCCTACAGGCACGAGAGTCACTTATCAAACCCAGGTTACCTGGGCCATAGGAAGAGCTTTAGCCCTCTATGCCTTAATGCTGGCTTACTGAGAAGGTCACTCTTATTCACTCAAACCACAAATGCTTGCCTGCAAGCAATTTACAGATGACTGACTCACCTGCTACATGTTTCTTTTGCCCTGTTCCACAATTTGTTGAAACCTTTCTTTCCATACTTGCATTAAATTTGCAGTACTGATATAATTGTAAAGCATACCTTTTACTCTTAAATCTCTCGGGGGGGAAAACATAAAAATATTAGAACATTTAATTGCAATGTAATAATATGTGACAAATTCATCTGAATAATGTATGTCATTTAGGAGGCTGTGGAAATGACAAATGGTTCCAGCATGAGCAATGTTTGTGCTTCTTCCCACTCATATTATTTGTTTTATTTGTGCTCTGTACTAAACACACATTGTAAACTTATGTAGTTTTAAACTGTTATTTTTCCATCTTTTTACGTGATAGCTCAGTTAAATGAAGACAAACTAACACATGTCTATTTGCATCTAAATTTTACTTTTTTCTCCTGAAACTGATTGGCAAATTGCTTAATACAGCTCACTTTGGCAATACAGGAATTTGAACTAGCCCACTGTCCAGCCCTCAGGCTATAAATGAAAATATTACACATTACTGATTTCATATTTGAGGATCTGACAGTTGTAGAATCAACTTAATGCATGTAATACAGTGATGAAGGCCCTACTCATGGATATATTCACATTTTTACAGTTATGTTTTTGAATAGACTACCATCTATATGTACGATTTCAATGTACGTTAATAGTATATATGCATCCAAATATACTACTTCTAAGTACCTTACTGTACACTTTAATAATAGTAATACATCTAACAAAATATCAATTATATAAGCTGGAAATAATTTACAACATAACAGCGAAATCCACAGGAAATTTAATCAACCATACACATCACTGTCAGGCCTCAAGTAAATCAAACTTGCTGAATCCAGTTTCTACAAAACAATCTAACCTTCACCCATTTCAGAACTACTTACTACATAATTCATAAATAGTACAAATACCCAGCTATCCAGGGACTTGTCCGACTATATCAGCCAATAAGACCCTTATGATCACAACAGAAACCCCCCCTCTGAAAAAATAAATATTCCAACTATGTCAGATATTCCTTATATTCAGACTACAAAGTCAGCCTATGGGGCTCTCTTATTCTCTACTCTCTTTAACAAGAATGTTTCAAACATAGTGAGAGCTTCCTTCACTTCCCGTTTCCAGGCAATCTTGCCTGAGGTGAGAGAATACCAGTTGTTCATGCTGATGGAGAGAGGCCTGAGGTCATGCTTGCATATGTCCTTGTTTCGCAATTTGGGTCACCCTTCTGACCTCTTTTCAGATTCCAGATCTCAAAAAAAAGAGATCTTTTGGTAATCGTCCGTCCTTCATGCACGAGACATGACCCAACCAACGCATAAGTTACTGTTTCAGGAGGGTGAACATGGAGGTGGTGTCTGTCCTCTCAAACACTGTGCTGTTGGGAAACTTGTCCTACCATATGTTACCAAGTATGTGCCTAAGGCAGAGTCCATGTTTGACTGGCATACAGTAATGTGCTCACAGCACAGGCTGTGTAAACCTGCACCGCGGTGTGCACAGTGAGCGTATTATTAGCCCATTAAACCTGCACTGCGGTGTGCACAGTGAGCTTATTATTAGCCCATTAAACCTGCACCGTGGTGTGCACAGTGAGCTTATTATTAGCCCATTAAACCTGCACCGTGGTGTGCACAGTGAGCTTATTATTAGCCCATTAAACCTGCACCGCGGTGTGCACAGTGAGCTTATTATTAGCCCATTAAACCTGCACCGTGGTGTGCACAGTGAGCTTATTATTAGCCCATTAAACCTGCACCATGGTGTGCACAGTGAGCTTATTATTAGCCCAGACCCCCTTTGGCTTTGCCTTTTCCCTTGGATTACATCAGTGGCATGGAGAGGGGGAGCCTGTTGCTGGGCATCAGCTGTTTCCTCTAATTCACTTGCCCAGGCCTGTGCCCTGGAGAGGACTCTCAAGCTTCACTCTCTGAGCTGTGAAACAACATGTGAAGTAGCAGCTACTCATAATAAGCCATTGCAATCAACTGGTATACAGTGAGGCATCAGGGGTTGCTTCCGATGGTGGGAGAAATCTTTTGATCTCATTGAGCACACACCATATTATCAAGTTTTCAGAAACTTGAAATTCGTATGGTTGCGAACACATCTTTGAGTTTTCAAAAACTCAAATTTAAAAGCAAAACAAATTTATATTGTTGCATGTGGGCACGTCCCCCTGCACATCAAGACCTCTGCAAATTATACATTTCAACTCTGAGATCACACTACAGTGGTGGAAAAGGGTAAATTCCCCAATCCCCACCGTACAATGATCGACAGAGAAATGCTTCAATGGGGAATTTACCCTTTTCCCCACTGTAGTGTGATCTCAGAGTTGGTGTATATAATTTGCAGGTGGTTTGGGAGGCATGGGGGGGGGGGTTGCCCCCTGCAAAAATGTATTATTTTTATTCAAGTTTTCAGAAACTTGAATATATGGTCTTGACCATATGAATTTTAAGTTTCTGAAAATTTGAAAATATGATGTAAATCCATATGTATAAATATATATATATATATATATATATATATATATATATATATATATATATATGTATGTACATATACAGAGAGAAAGAGTGTGTGAGAGAGAGAGAGAGAGAGAGAGAGCAGCACAGTAAATTCTAAAAAGATGTTAAAAAAACTGTTGAAATGCTATTTTGATATGACAATGTTGTTCTTGTAATGAAAATTGTATTTACTATGCTGTAATTCTGTTCAAAGTACTATCCAAAAGGGTATTTATATAACATGCATTGTGTTGTGAAGCTTACGGTAGTACTTGAATTGGGATGTAAATAACTGACATAATGGTGAATCAAACAAAAAGCAGAAACTGATTGGAAAATACTTGTAATGATAAAGTTAAAACAAAAGCTTAGAACAACATGGCAAAAATATTTCTCTTTTTAGTGAAGAGGGAGTTATATGGGCAAGGGTAGGGCCAGAAAGCTGACTGGAAGAGACATTTACCTCTTAATAAAGATGGAGTATTCCTGTCAAGAATAGGGACTCTTGGTGGTTACCATCCAGAAAGTTTACTGGAAGACATATTTGACTCACTTGGAGAGGGAGTGTTGTGGCCAAAGGCAGTGGTGACACAGGGAAGATAAAAGCTGGGCACTTTACTGGGAGAGATCATGGAGCAAGAGGAAGACACCTGTGGATCTAGTTGCAAGAGTTTGAAGTTTCTCCTTAAATTATTTGGAATATTTAATGTATTAAAAAAAAAATTTTAGTAGGTGTTTTTCTTTAAGAGCAATTTCCTTCGACATAATTAGTATTGTTTTAATTTTACCTTTACGTTATACTACACTAATGTTTTTCAGCAGACAAAATTTGTTATACCAAGCTGAAATACTGTTTCATTCCTGCTTCATGACCTGTAAGTAGTATGTATGTTAAACAAAATACCAAAACCACAAATTTTAAAATATCAAGAATATAAAAAACAAAATTTTAAAAGCACAGATGTTTAAGACATCACATCACAAATTAATGAAATGTATAACACTGAATCCAAAGGCTGCAGAATACATTGACATGTAATTTGTGGGTATAACCTGTAACAGATGAGATGCTCTTGCACGTCTCCACATGAATCCACCAATGAAAATAATGTATTACCGACAGTTTTGTCTCTCTTTGGCTTCTTGTCAGTTGGTATACATTTCCTCAGCAGTTGGGATCATCCATCCTAATATCAGCATATTCCAGTTATCACAGCACCAAACTACACATTGAAGAATAAGGGAATATCCAAAGCAGAACCAGTTAAGGAAGGCAATATAGCACTGTGACGATTGCTGGAATATGCTGATGTTAGGATGCATGTCCCCAGTTGCTAAGGAGATGTATACCAGCTGACAAGAAGACAAAAAGGGACAGAAATGTTAGTAATACATTATTGTCACTGGTGGATTCACTTGGTGATGTGCAAGAGTGTTGTGAATTGATTTAGTTTTGCTAGGATGTATTCTGCAGCCTTTGGTTTAGATGTTATGCATTTCATTAATCTATGATGCAATGTTTTAAATGTTTAGGTTCATAGGTTCATAGGTAGATACTAGGCTATCTGCCCGAGGGCATTTATAAGCCTAGCCAGAGTGTGTCAGATTTTGCCGCCCCATTGATTATTTAACTGAGCCTCTGTAAAGAAGAGCCAATGAAGTGATCCCAGGGGTGTATTTTCTGTTACCCATCCACTCGTCAAGGTTTCTCTTGAAGAGAATTAGTGAGGGGCTCTGCCTAATGTAGTTAGGAATTTTGTTCCAAAGCATGGTGAGTCTCTGTGACAGGAATCTATCCCTCCAGCATGTTCTATCTATTGTTGTGGCGAGGTTTAGCTCACTAGAGCGAGTGGCTTGCAGTGACTTGGATTTCTTTAGGTAGAGCATGTCCATCAATTCTGAGTTGGACATGGCTTTGTAAGTCAGGCAGAGATCACCTCTGAGTAAGCGATATGCCACTGAGTACAGCTGGAGTTTTTCCAGTCAGGCTGCATAGGACATATGTTTGAGACCAGTAATCCTCTTGGTGAGGTACTTTTGTGGTCTTTCCAGCTGTTGGAAGTGTCATGTGAGGTACATCCCAAATAGGGCATTGTACTCTATGATGGGTCTGATGAGTGACGAGTAGAGGGGCACTATAACCTCTTTATTTCTAGATGCAAACCCTTTAGTAATTAGATGGGCTACATAGAAGGATTTCCTATCTACTTTGGCAATATGATTGTCAAAGGAGAGATTGCTATCTACCTGGGTCCCCAGATCTCTTATTACCTCTTCTGTATTAAGGGGGCTGCCACCTATGTGGTAATTCATGGGTATTTTGTTTTTCCCAAATGGGATGACTATGCATTTTTTGGCATTTAGCTTGAGAGCATGACTTTGACACCAGGTGTCCGTCTCAGTAAGGCCCTTTTGGAGAATGTCTGTGTCAGCCGGTGAGTCAATTATGGCTCCCAGTTTGCAGTCATTGGCGAACTTGGTTAGCCATAGTCCTCCTGTGTTTGCCTGTACTTCTGAGAAGTATATGCCAAACAGTAGGGGTCCCAGGACCGAGCCTTGTGGGACATCACTTGTGACTGGTTTAGAGTCGGACCTGGAGCCCGCTATTCTTACCGTGTGAGTTCTGTCTGTAAGCCAGTTGGCAACCCATCTCGTGACGTAGGGGTTTATGTTCAGGCTGGTGAGTTTTTCTATAATTCCTGAGTGGGGAATGGTGTCAAAAGCCTTGGTGAGGTCAAGGTAGGCTGTGTGAACTACCTTCCCCTCATCTATGGCCTTGGTGACTGTCTCAAAGAAGTCAACCAGGTTTAGTAGGCATGATCTGCCCTTAACAAAGCCGAACTGGGTCGGGTCAAGTATTTGGAGGTTCCCAATGTCTTTGTTAATGAGTTCCATGATGATGCGCTCCATAGCCTTGCAGACCAGGCTAGTCAGGTGTATGGGGCAATAGTTACCAGGATCAGTTGTGGCCCCTCCTTTGTGGAGCGGAATAACCATTGCTGTGCACCATTCTATGAGCACGTAGCCTGTGGAGAGGCTGAGGTTAAACAGTGTATTTAGGTGGGGGGGTTAGTTCGTTCTGTAGTTCATGCAAGATGCAGCCTGGGACACCATCTGGCCCCATTGACGCTGTGCTTTTGGCTTTTGAAACGGCTGTTTTCACCTGTGCATCTGTGATTTCCTGGACACTACACTTTTCCGGTATTGTTGGGGGCCCTTTTGGGGGTGAGAGGGCAGTGAATTTTGCACTGAATCTATCTGCCAGGATGTTGGCAATATCAGTGGGTTTAGTATATTTTGTGCTATTTTGCACTAGCTCAGAGCATATCTGCGAGTTGCCACTTAGATTCTTGACATAGCTAAAGAAGGCTTTGTGGTTATCTTTCGAATTCTTGGCTATTTTTCTTTCAAAGTTAGCCTTGGAGGATTTTATGAGGGACCTTAGTTTCTTACTGATACTTATCAGGGATGTCTTTCCTTCTTGGGATTTGCTTTTTTTCTGAACTAGTTTCCTCCTTCTATTGTATAGCCTGTTTATGGCAAGGGTCCACCAGACTGGTTTCCTTCACTTAGGGGAGTGAATCTTGGTTTTGCTAGGGTTGGCACGATCCATGCATCCTTGTAGGTGCTCATAGAGTGCATTTGTAAAGGTTTCTGCATCTTGGGCAGCGTTATCCTTTAGCGTGGGGGCTGTGAAACTTACCACCTCTGTCTTAAGTAAGGTGAAGTTTGCTTTAGAAAATGTTTTTACTGTGGCTTCCTCAGTTGGGGGTGGTGGTGGGGTGTGGACATCCAGAGTGATTAGTTTATGGTCTGATCTAACCAATGATGGGTTGACCTCTGGTGTGGAACACCTGTCGCTCATGTTTGTGATGACCAGGTCCAACATGTTTTCACCTCTGGTAGGGGAGTTTACCAGCTGATCCAGGGCATTTGAGCTGATAAATTCCAGGAAGTGCTGGACCTGGGAGTTTGTACTTGAGTAGTTTTCCCAGTTAACAGTACGGTAATTGAAATCGCCCAATATCAGGGTGTTTGGTAAGACCTTCATATGTCTCCAGAAAGGCGGAGTGGTGGTCCTGGGTCATGGAGGGTGATCTGTATCATGCCAAAATTTGCATTGCAGATTTGCCTGATGTTAGTTGCACATGGATGATCTCGGAGGTATCATGCTGCTCCACTAACCTGGAGTTGTAGGTATCCTTGATGAATATGGATACACCCCCCCTTTTGTGTTTCGGTCCATGTTCTGTGGCCGAAATGTGTGGTATGAGTTGTAGCCTGGTAGTGCTGGGGTGCTCTGTGGAGCCTTGATCCAGGTTTCAGTTACTGCACGGATGTTGACGTTCTCCATACAGACAAGTGCTTTGAGCGCATGCATTTTGAGATTTAAACTCCTGACGTTGAGTAGCATAACCCTCATTTTTTTATTTGTGATGTTTATGGAGGTGGGTTTGACTTTTGAGCCTTGCCTAAGAAAGGCACTATGGGGGCAGCAAGAGCCTTGGCCAGTATTTGAAAGCCTAGGGGAGACAGGTGCAAGCCGTCTCTTGCAAAGCAACAAGGCCTGTCGAGGATATCGTCCCAGGCTGACAGCCACTGGATCCCCTTTGAATGACACCAGAAGCTTAGCCAATTGTTGAAATTGATCATTTTTTCTTTATACTGCGGTATCATTCTTGGTGAGGGCAGGATGCTACTCAGGGTCAGGGTCATACCCACCTGGGCTACATGATCAGGGAGCTCTTCCATGTCTCTTTACATGTAGTCCAGGGAGGTATGTCTCAGGTCATTCACACCAACATGAATAATGACAGAGTCATATTTGTACTTGTTCTGGAGTGACCTGAGTGCTTGTGTTATGTGGCGGATTCTGGTTCCCGACAGGCAGCTAACAGTAACCTTCTCCTTGTCCAGCCTAGTGAGTAGGACGTCAGTGTGCCTGACTATAGAGTCACCTATTACTAGTGTGTTAGGTATGTTATTTCGCCTTAAGGGCTGTGATTGTGTGGCACATTGATTTTGTGTTTTATGTGTTGTCTGGTTTGTGACGGGAGGTGCAGGTTTTTGGGTGTCTGCTTTGGAGGTCTGTGATGCTTTTGCAGGTTTTTATTTAGAGCCTCTGAGTATGATTTTGTGAATTTATGTGTATTTTTTGCCAGTGCTGGTTTAGTATGTCTATGTGAGGCTGGATGTGTGGTGCAACTGTTAACCTTTTCCTCATGACTGCTTGTTCCAGTCTTGGGTGGAGAGAGCTTAGCCTCCAATTTAACTATATAATTGCATCTATTGCATATGTTAATGTTTTGTGGTAGGAGGAGAGGGTTGTCTGTGTACATGAGGCAGTTATAACATTGCCTCAGGATACCCAGATTCACCAGCTAGACTGGAGAGTATACCTGAAATTGCCCTTTGGTCATGTCTGAATAGTAGGGTGAGCTGCTTAGTCGCTTGGTTGGTGAGGGGTGAATAATGAGCCTTGCCCTGCTGGGCAATCAAGTGTCGAGGTATATTAGTGCTTACTATTAGGTCTGAGCAAGTGCTGGACTGTAGGATGCTTTTTAAGTGCTTAGGTTGAGAGTTAGACTACTTTCAAAGGAGAAACTGAAGAGGAGACTCGGTGGAGCCGGAATAAATTTAGCCCTAGCTAACCGGCACTGCCCGAACGTGCAAAACCATGCAAACACGTTTTTTACAGCAGAGAAATGAAAGAGAGAGAAATTAGCCCAAAATGGCCCACAAACTACTAACTTCTGGGCTGGAACCACTCCTCCAGGCACAGATGGCTGCTCAAAGCTCCCTCTCTCACAGGTAAACAGAGAAACCTCCCTCTATCCAAATAAGGTATTGGCAACTCAGAAAAGTGTAACAGCCCTGAATTCAGCACTAGACTGAAAACTGGACTATACTAGTTTAGAAAGGTGGGAAACAAGGAACATTTTTTTTTTGAAAAGATAAGGCAAAAACAGTAAAAATACACTTAAAACAGCTTTAAACGACTACAAACAGTACAAAATACACTTAAAACAGCTTTAGATGACTACAAGCAATCAGAAAAGGCTTTTAACCAAATTACCCAATTAACCAGTAAAAAAATCTCAAAACTGAGCCCTGTTCCTGTAGTCTTCAATCAGACAAGTTCTAACTGCACACTCCTGTCACTGGGGGAATCTTCTCTAAAAATGAAGGCCTGGATTAGTGCTCAAGTTATACAAACAAAGCTGGATTCAGCAGGCCTGGATCTAGTCTATGCTACAGCAAACAAGGCACGCCAGTTTCAGTAAGAAACAGTTCAAATATGCAGGCACTATAAGCCTTTAACCAGAAATTCCCAGCTCGGCAGGGCAGAGTCCAGCCTCTCCTCCCTCTAGAGTGCAGACCACAAACCTTCTTAATGTAAAATAACTGGCCTGAAGCCCAAGTGCTTAAACCAGAACTAATACACTTTTAGAATAACAGACACTGAGCCCTCAATCAGCAGTTCCCAACTTAGAAGGATGTAAGCTACCTGTCCTGCCACAACAGTGCAGACCACAAACTTTCTTAATGTAAAACAACTGGTCTGAAGCCCAAGTGCTTAAACCAAAAGGCTTAGAGTGACAGCTACACTTTAATCAGGTTACTACCAAGCAGTAATAATTACAATTGAATACTTTTAAGAAGGCCTGGATTAGTGCTCAAGTTATGCAAACAAAGCTAGATTCAGCAGGCCTGGATCTAGGCTATGCTAAAGCAAACAAGGCACACCAATTTCAGTAAGAAACAGTTCAAATATGCAGGCACTATAAGCCTTTAATCAGAAATTCCTAGCTCAGAAGGGCAGAGTCCAGCCTCTCCTACCACAAGAGTGCAGACCACGAACCTTCTTAATGTAAAATAACTGGCCTGAAGCCCAAGTCCTTAAACCAGAACTAATACACTTTTAGAATAACAACACTGAGCCCTCAATCAGCAGTTCCCAACGTAGAAGGATGTAAGCTGCCTGTCCTGCCACAACAGTGCAGATCACAAACCTTCTTAATGTAAAACAACTGGTCTGAAGCCCAAGTGCTTAAACCAAAAGGCGTAGACTGATAGCTACATTTTAATCAGGTTACTACCAAGCAGTAATAAATACAACTGAATACTTTTAAGAAGGCCTGGATTAGTGCTCAAGTTATGCAAACAAAGCTAGATTCAGCAGGCCTGAATTTAGTCTATGCTACAGCACACAAGGCGCACCAATTTCAGTAAGAAACAGTTCAAATATGCAGGCACTATAAGCCTTTAACCAGAAATTCCCAGCTCAGAAGGGCAGAGTCCAGCCTCTCCTCCCACAAGAGTGCAGACCACGAACCTTCTTAATGTAAAATAACTGGCCTGAAGCCCAAGTGATTAAACCAGAACTAATACACTTTTAGAATAACAGACACTGAGCCTTCAATCAGCAGCTCCCAATTTAGAAGGATGTAAGCTACCTGTCCTGCCATGTTCTTGTAACATTTCATTCTTATGGTCTCAATGTTTTAACATTCATGATTTTGGTATTTCATTTTTATGATATAGACCTGACTGTGTGTGTGTGTGTGTCTGTGTAAGGGTTTCCTTCATTTGATTGACAAACTAGATTGTCGAAATTCATACACTTGAGACCATACAGCCAACAATATAGTTTGTCAAATTGTTCTGATTGAGACAGTAGTACAGTGGGGATGAGGGAATTTGCTCTTTCCACCAATTCTTTTCCCCATTGTAGTGCGATCCAAGAGCTGGTATGTGTGTATAAATATAAGCAAGAGGTAAGGAGGTGCATTTTTTCTGCTGTTTGCAGGTATTGTTTGGCTTCTTTTAGTTGATCAACAAACTAAATTATCGGGTTTTAACGATCTGGTTTATCGATCAAATGAACTAGATCTATATATATATATATATATATATATATATATATATATATATATATATATATATATATATATACATATGTATATATATCTGAAGAAGGGTTATTTCCTGGACCCGAAAGCGCTCATCTTTTATATGCTTTATTTGCATTGTTTTATTAAAGTTTTGCTGAAGTTTATTTAAGCGTTTACATTTGTTTGTGTCTTGGACAGTCCCAGCTGTGGTGACAACTCTGGAATATTTCTTAGTTTCTATTTTGCTACAGTGTTGTTCTCTGGTGGTCTACCTTGCTGCTTTTGGATATTATACATATATATATATATATATATATATATATATATATATATATATATATATATATATATATCTATATATAAAAACACAAACACACTCAACTATATATATCTATATATATATATATATATATATATATATATATATATATATATATATATATATATATGTATATATATATCTATCTATATATGTATATATATATATATATATATATATATATATATGGTATATATTAATTTGATCGGCCAGTGGATGGCTGATCAGAAAATGTTCGAAAGCAGTGCAGCAGGTTCTCACAATTGCAAACCGTAAGTATACAAAACACACAATATCCCCCCTTTTTGACTCATGGTAGCGCATGTTTAGGTGGTAGAGCGGTTGGAAATGTCACATTTGGTGTTTTGTATGACATTCCGACCGTTCGCCACTTTTTAATTCGACATTCCGATTCGGCGTTACACCCATTCGAGGTTGGTGTGGACGCTCAAATTAATGTATACCTATATATATATATATATATATATATATATATATATATATATATATATATAGTTACACAAGCACTTGAACAGACACACACACACATACAGATATATATATATATATATATATATGGAGAGAGAGAGAGAGAGTGAAACTTGTGTTAAATGTGAGTGAACTATCACCCTTTTGCCAAAATGAAACTTTTGTGGAATTCATATTTCAGAACAGCATGAAGACAAATCAATGGAGAATGGCCATTCTGTAAAGAAGCAATGTATCTGAAGGAAATTAATCAGTATCTTGAAAACTGTGTGTGATACATTCACTATGTTAACTAAAAGTCTGCTATTTAATGAAGTTTTGTGAGAAGTAGGGAGTCATTGCTAAAAAATGTTGAACTACTACTGTCATATCTACTAAATGTGATTTCTAATCAAGCCGTTAATTAAAATATAAATGTTGTGCCTTTTAAAAATGTGATTTCTGTGCAGCTTGCTGATAATGAAATTGTACTGATGGAATTTGATAAAATAACTGCTAGAACAGTAGAGTCAGTCTGTTGTCCTTATGCTACTAAGTTAACTAAATGCACAGTATTGGTGCATGGGAAGGCATTTACTGAATTAGTAGATTCCTGGAAAATGGTAACAATAACTTTATATCAGCAACCATAAAGCCTATGACAAGAAAAAGGTAGAAGTGAAGCGATATGTTTTAGTGGAGAGAAGAAAGAGTATCCTATGACAATGTAGAAATTCAGACACTGTTGGGTAAAGTATTGCATCCTGTGACTTTAGTTCCTAATTTAGCACAAAATGCTACAATAGGGCAAAACCTCCTCCAGTTTGAGGTCCTGTGGGAAGTGTGTGGGAAAAAGCACATTGGGACAATTTTTGCTATGAATTTATCTCAAACAAAAATAGGGAAGGGCAGTAGCAGCTTGATACACTTATCAGAGCAGCTCTGAATATATTCCTAAGAAGAACAGGGAGGGTGACAGCCGCCTGACACGCTATTAAGTAATCCGCGGTGGTGCAGCGATAGCGTTGTTGCCTCAAGGCAAGAGGTTCTCCCGTTCAATTCTCAGCTAGTGTGCGGGGAGAGCCTTCTGTGTGGTGTCTGCATGTCCTCCCCGCAGGTTGAGTGGCATTCCGAAAGACATGCGTGAATGAGCGTGCCTTCGTTGAAGGCTGGGCGTCAAGCTGGCAACTCAGCACCGTGAAAATCTACTGCCAACCATTAGCGGACCGGAGTTCCGCTGTGGTGACCCCTAACCGGGAAAAGCCGATAGACAACAACAACTTATGATAACAGCTTGACATGCTATTAACAATACACACTTATGATAACAACCTGTCACGCTATTAACAATACACACTTATGATACAGCCAAGTAGATGTGGAAGCTTAAAGAGGAGCTAAATTCTGTCTTTGCTTAAAAGGGATGTGTGCATGCATGTGTGATCAGAATCCTATTAATGAGCACTACAAAAATTCCAATTTTTAATGAAACAAGTCACTGCAAAAATCTGACATGGAATGACCCTTAATGCATGACATTTATTTATTTATTTAACATTTTTAACTGGGAAAGTCCAACTTGGAACGAAGCCAATTTTCAGCGGAGGCCCGGGGAGGAATGCTGCAGATGTATGTCTTTGTAATGATGATATGGAATCCTGTTATAGATTCCAGCTACTAAAGTGTTGAAGGGTACCTGCTGCAGACCTATTTGCAGAAACCCCACTCTAAGAAACGTGTTAAGAACTGAAAGGGAACCTGAACAAATTCCTAGGTTTTCCTCTGTAAGGTCATAGAGAGGACTAGCTAGAAATGGGTTCTCAGTAGCAAGTATTTAGAGAAACAGACATTTCAAGGTCGGGAACTGCCAAAACCAAAAGTACAGTAAATCAACGGCTTAAGTTGCCTTTTGTAGGTGAAAAAATAGAAGGAAGACCTGCAGCAGTACTTGTAAGTGAAGCTATACCCTCCACTTTGTATGACAAAAGTGTTCCTGACACTGCAGACTTTCAGATATGTAATGAAAAATTTGAGAAAGCACAATGGGAGAATGATGCATTAGACAGGGCCAGAGAAAACAAAGAGCAAAGGAAAGAAAGGTGGGAATATTGGTTCCGTCCCGTACTCATACTTTGAGTTGAAGAATTACTTATTTTATATGGTAAGTAAAGACAGAGAAGAAATATTGTACAGAGTTACTTCCAAAACCTTTTAGAACACTTATAATGAAACCTGGACAGTCATATGGTGGGGGAACACTTATGGATGGACAGTTAGATTTTATTCTCCTGGTGGAGTGTATCACAGAATTTTTAAGTGGTATGCTCAATGTTTCCGTGGTACAGCGGTAGCGTTGTTACCTCACAGCAAGAGGATCTCCCGTTCGATTCTCGGCTGGGCTTGGGAGTGCCTTCTGTGTGGAGTCTGCATGTCCTCCCCGCGGTTGGGTAGCGTTCGAAAGACATGCGTGCGTAAATGGGCGTGCCTTCGTTGAAGGTTGGGTGTCAAGCTGGCACCTTGGCATTACGTAAAAATCTACTGCCAATCATTAGCGGACCAGAGTTCCACTGTGGCGACCCCTTACTGGGAAAAGTCAAACAACAAAAAAACAACATGCTCAAAAGTCTACACCATATCCTGGGTTCAAACGTTTACTAATAGCTATGTTACTTATCAACAACCCATTTGATCAGACAGCCATGGATTATGCAGGCCAATTAGTAAAGTGTAGCAATGGCTGGCAATACATTTTAGTAATTATTTACCAGGCTACTAAAGTTTCATAAAGCAGTAACCCTTGGAAATGCCATTGCTAAATATATAAATACACATATGCCATTACAAAGCATATATTTGTGAGCGTGTGTGTATGATTGAGTGTGTGTGTGTGTGTGTGTGTGTGTGTGTGTGTGTGTGTGTGTGTGTGTGTGTGTGTGTGCGTGTGTGTGTGTGTGTGTGCGCATGTGTAAGAAACATACTCTGAGTATGAAGCGACCTTCAAATACTACAACTTACAATGAAAAAATAATCAAAAGTGTTTTTAATGATGCACTTCTGTGTTGACGCATAGCTCTATATGCTCCATGTAAATAAAATATGGAATTAGAAAACAGCACAATTTGTGGAGTTTCAGACTTCCCTGTGGCTGTGCAACCATGTTAGATTACATAAATATGAGGGTAGGAGAAAGCCCCAAAATTGTAATATGGAGTGCATATCATTGCACTTGTTTTTTACTTGACCATCAGGTCTCCATTTACGAAACTTTGTTTTGCAAATTATTTGAACATTTATTTGCTTCTCTTTTCATTGACTACATTTTCACATCAGCTTTGATGCCTAAACTCGAGTAGTTTCTTTCTAAGAAGATTCACTCAACAAAAGAAGGAGTTTTTGGGCATTATTAAAGTACAGTATGCGGCACATAAACTACTTTAGTTCATACTATGAGTTATGAACTAAGGGAGGCCCTTAATTCTAAATCTGGACAGATTTTAAGTATAAGAGTTCCTATCTCTTGGCTAACCCATCTGTAGCAATGTATTGCTGTTCTAATTAATATTTACTCCATCTCCAAGGTTTTGAGTAGCAGGAACAATGTTAATACTTTTTCTAATAACACATACTGTCTTAAAACTGGTTACAATGCAGCTGTAACCTTAATTCCTAAAGAAAGCCTTAACTTGATTATTACGTGCACTATAAGGGAACTGCCATTTAGAGCTTAACTGTCTTTGCAAGTTGACAAGCTATAACCACTGCACACAATGTAGGTACCAGTGCTGGTCACACATGTATAGTTAACTCCTTGCCAGTATTTTTTACACTTTATGATCTGCGGGACAAAACCATCCCAGCTGCAAACAGCATTTTTTCCTCCACAGAACTCCCTGCAGATAATGAGAGCTCACTTGTAAGAAAAAACATACTCTACAACCCTTGTGTGCACCTCGCTTTAGAATAATCCTTGCAAATCGAGAATAAACATCCTAGTCTCTTTCCTTCATTCCTATTTGAATGTCCCAGTTATAATATCATTTCACAGAACAGAGGTGTCTTAGAACGCACACACAAAACATGCAAAAGAGTCAGAAATCAGGCCAGTTTAGTTAATATAAGAAAAGGAGAACTGACACTACAATACATGCATTTTACATTTATTTTAATAGAAAAATAATACCCAAAATTACTTGAAAATGTTTGAAATATAAAGGTATGGAAATCAACCATATTAATAATGGTAAAAGATAAGTGTTTATTTGATACCTTCCTGGAAGATGTAGTGCAGATAAATAAATGCATTCTGACATGAATAACTAAATAAAGCAGCAAACAAACACATAAATATCATAAATATATAGGATTTGAGCGGGTTGCCAATCATAACCTGCTTATTCTGTGTTTGAGACATGGATGCCAAGAAACTCACCTCAAGAGCAAAGCTTGAGAGGACAATATTGGCATCCATGTCAAGAAAACACAATAATAAAGGGTTATGACTGGAGACTCAATCATAATTCTTTGCAGTGCATGGAGCTTTATCTATTCCATGTACTATTAGTTACAGGATAACAAATTATTGTGGTTTGATGGCTTTCAAAGCAGTAAAGCACTTTGTGAGCACTGTCTGAAAAACAAAGTAAGAGATTCTGTTATGTTGGGAAAAGTCAGGGACACATTACTGGCACAGACAGCAGGCAGAAACAAATCTGTTTTTTATTCTGCCACTGTTGTTTGCTGGTAAATACTGGCAAGTTTAACTGCTTGGTGCGATACACGATCCTAACAACTGAAGCAGAATGCTTAACACTGGTTAAGTATGGGTCTCGCACTATAGAAGGGCTTAACTGATTTGTCTTTTTCCAGGTTATTTGAGTATAATCACCATGCTCCATGCAGTATATATAAACAGAATTACTGAATTTAAGAGGTATACCATGCCGTGCATGCCTCCATTCCACCAAGCAGCTAGAACCACTTGCAAAGTAATTTATAGAACAGTCAACACCATTATTATGACGCTCACAGAAATCCAGTAAAAATGTGATATATTATAGGTAGGAGGAAGTAGTACACAGAATGGCATATGCTGACATGCATTACCATTAGTAAAAACAACTGTACACACACACACACGCACACACACACACACACACACACACACACACACACACACACACACACACACACACATGCACGCACACACACGCACACACACACACACACACACACACACACACACACACACACACACACACACACACAGATCCAAAGACAAATTCTGCCATGTTTAGATGCTCTTTTAGTAATGTGGAAGGCTTATGAAAATGTGTTCAGTCTTTCTGTGGATACATTATACTGGAACCCAAACATGTACTAACTGAACTCAAAGAGACAATGCAGTACCCTATCTGTAATTCACTCCCATCAAACCTCAGAAGATTGTATCTGATACATATAGGTTCACATAAGTATTTGAAAGAGAAGACCATTGGGTCATTTGAAATATTGTTTTGATAGATGCTGTGATGAGATGCTACATTGTTAGACTGTACAGCCACATTTATACAGGAACAAAATCCATTGACCCTAAAATGCATCCTAAATGCTACCCTTTCCTATGTTTATTTATTTTGGTTTTTATTTATTTATGTTTTGTTGACCGGGTTAGTCCCACTAGGCTAGTATACTCATTTCTGGGGAGACTCGAGGTGAAATTTATGCTACTGTGTGTAGGACACTGTATTGAATATACAGTGTCCTGACACCCTAGAGATAGAGGTCCTAATGCTGAATGCACTCAGAACGACACATTCTGTGCATGCTCTGAGGATTACCCTGGAGTGGTGTAAACCAACTGCAAGTGATTTTGCAGGGTAGGCATGCCCCCATGCACCCCCTCCCATGTGGAGGACTGCACTCCCCCCACTAATTATACATATTAACTTCAAGACTGCACAATCTCTGGGGAAAGGAAATATTCCCCTACTTAGGGACTGTTGATCTCACACACCTGTCAATACCCTGTCTGTGTCAACCCTTTAGTGTTGACCTACTGTGTGTTGGGACACTTTACGTTCGATACAGTGCCCAAAACCCATACTACTAGAGGAGATTTAGCCAGGGCATCAGGGAACTCCCCTACTCTTCAAAAGGTGCCACGAAATATTTTTACATCCACCTGAGCTACCATCAACTCAAGAAGATGGGGTCTCAGTTTAACATCCCATCTGAAGGATGACACACTCAGGAGTGCAGCTCCCTTCTTCTGCTGCACTGTACTGCAGTATCACAAACCAATCTACCTGGTGTGAGAATAGAAACCACAGCCATCTGCATGTTCTTCTTTGGAGTTTCAATGTCTACTTTCTGAATGATACTTAACTAGTCAGGTCCTAGATGCATGCTCAGTGGTGCAACATTTGATGAAGATAGGGGTAAAGGGTTATATTAGGTTTTTTTTATATAAGGGTTTTTTTCTCTTTAAGTGGATCTTTTCTCCCTGGGCCTTCACTAAAAATGGGGTCTTGTGACCCTGTCAGACATATCTGGTAAACAAATGTCAATAAATAAATAAAATAAATAAATATTGTTTAAGCTCTAGGTTAAAATGCAGCCAAGAAAGCTAAAAGAATATTTGAAAAAACAGCATAGTAAGCTAATTCTTATAAAAGATTTTGCATCAAGGTGAAGATTAAATAATAGCTGTTAAGTATTTTGATGAGAAGCTTCTGGCTAACATAAATGCATAATGACTAAGGTTTAGAATGAAAATCCTTTGTGGCTAAGAGCTAAAGCATTTTGCTACCAGATTTGGCTTTCAAACTTCAGTAGTTTCTTTCCAGTTTGAATCACCTTGCAATATCAAGTTGGACGATACCAGACAAAAAGCTTGTTTGGTTCAAACTCTGGGCATTGTGAGATCCAGTTATTAAGTCTAAATCTAGATGTTTGATAGGCATTTGATTCCTTTTATGGGGTGGGGGACATGTCTGCTGACTAACCCAAATGCTGCAGTGAATTAATGCTCTAATTAATATTTACTCTAGCTGTCAGGTTTATGAACAATATTATTACTTATTTTTACAATTAAGTGAGATAACATACAAGACTTATCCTTATTTCTTTTATTACTAGGCTTCCGTGGCAGTATCTGATTTTAGAATAAAGTTTCATTTTAATGGTATTCTTTGCCAGATGCATGTTTATTAATGCACTATTTTAAAATTTAGCATGCCTAGAAAAGTACAGTTGTGTACCTACCACAAATGTAGATGTTCGAGTGTATTCACTGTTGCAGTCATTACTCTTGGGTTATCCTGCTGGCAGGCTACCCTGAGTCGGCCAGAATTCCAAAGTCTAGGTCCGGGGTTGGTTGCTGTCATCTCTTCCCTGACGTCAGTGCACCAGGGGTATAAAAGATGCAGCTGACGCATTTTCTTTGGTTTTCTTGCCCCAGATGTCAGGTGCCCCCAAATTGGTAGGCTGAAAAATATGCCAATAAAAATGCATGCACAAAAATAACATTTCCTTCATCTACAAGCAAATACACCACATAGGTTGTATAGGATAGAGAAGTGCAGATAAGTCCCAGCAAACAAAAGGGGGATGGTGGGTGGGTAACCCGGACTGCAACAGTGAATACACTCGAACATCTACATTTATGGTAGGTACACAACTGTACTATGTTCATCATGTTTCACTGTTGCAGTCATTACTCTTGGGTTGAATCCCAAAGCTGAGGAAGGGTGGGTGGGTTAAATAGGATTAGGAGAGGCTATGAAGCCCTGCAGAACTGCAGTGGCAAAGCCTGCTCTGGACTTAGAGTAAAGAGGTAAGTGGTAGTGCTTTGTGAAGGTGTGCACTGAACTCCAAGTTGCAGCCTCTAAGATATCTTTGGTTGGTACTCCTCTGAGTTAGGCTGCCGAAGTGGCTGCTGCTCTGGTGGGATGAGGGCTAATGTCCTTAGGCACTGATTTGCCATGTTGAAAACAGCAGAAATGGATGTAATGGCCTATCCATTTTGAAATAGTCTGTTTTGAGATAGCCTTTCCTTGTGATCCTGCAGCATATGAAACTAAAAGTTGCTCAGTCTTTCTGAAAGCTTTAGTTCTGTCCAAGTAGAAATGTAACTGCCTGTGTATGTCCAAAGAATGCAGAATTTTCTCACCCTTGTTCTGTGGATTTGGATAAAAGGTTGGCAAGTGAATGGTTTGGTTAAGGGCCACACTGGACACCACCTTAGGCATAAATGTAGGGTTTGTCCTCAGAGAAACCCTGTCTGGATGAAAAATGATGAAAGGTTCCACAGCCATGAGTGCTTGTAAAGCTGAGACTCGCCTTGCAAAGGTTATTGCTAGGAGCAGAGCTGTTTTCCAGGATAAGTATTTTATATCTGCTGTTGATGCTGGCTTGAAAGGAGGCAGTGTGAGTATTTCCAAAACATAATTGAGGTCCCAGGCCAGAATTGGTGCTCTCCTTGGAGGCCTAATGTTTTTGGCCCCTCTGAGGTACTGTGAGGGCTGAAATGGCAGAGGCATGAATCTTAATTGATGAGAAGGAAAGGCCTTTGTTCAGCATCTCAGTTAGGTATTGTAAAATCTGAGGGATATTTGGTAAACACATGTCAATGCCTTGTTCCTGGTTCCAAGCACAGAATCTCTTCCATTTTTCTGCATAAGATTTTCTGGTGCTGGGCCTCCTGGCCTCCAAAATAACATCCATAACAGCTTCTGAAAGAGGAGTGTTCTGAATGGCTACATTATCCACCATGCTGTTAGATTTAAGGTCCTGAGTTGGCTGTTCAGGATCTGATTGTTTTGTTGGGTCAGCAAGTGAGACGTTTGAGGCAATAGCCATGCTGGACCTTGAGACAAGCTCTTTAGGATTGGGTACCAGTGCTGGCGTGGCCAGTCTGGTGCAATCAGTATCATTTTTGGCTTCTCTTATCTGACCTTTAGGAGTACCCTGGGAAGGAGAGGCAGTGGGGGAAAAGCATATACCGTTAGATTTTTCCAGCTGAAGGATAGGGCGTCCACTTTCCATGCTTGCTTGTGATAAATCCTTGTGCAAAATCTCTGCAATTGGCAGTTGTGAGGGGAGGCAAATAGATCTATGTCTGGGCATCCCCATTTCCTTGTTATCATGCTGAAGACTTGTGGATCCAGTTTCCATTTGTGGGGATCCATGAGGGTTCTGCTTAGTTCGTCTGCCAGAATATTTGTTTTTCCTGGCAGGAATTGTGCTTGCAGGTGAATTTGAAAAGCCAGTTCTGTGTCCCATAAGGTCATTGCTTGTCTGCAGAGGGGGTAGGAATGTGTACCTCCCTGCTTGTTTATGTACCACATGACCGTTGTGTTGTCTGTCTTTATCAGTAACTGTCCTGGATGAAGCAGGTCCTTCAAAACTGTCAGGGCATTTTGAACAGCTAGCATCTCTTTTTTGATTGATGTGAAGATGCATCTGGTTTGCAGGCTATGTGCCCTGAATACATTTTCCAGGCCATATGGGCTCCCAAGGCATAATCTGATGCATCCATTGTCAGTGTCTGTCCGGCTGTGGGTAAACTGAATGGCAAACCCTTGTTGTGGTGACAGGCTTCTGCCCACCATTGAAACTCCTGTTGTAGGCAGGGAATGAGTGCAATTACTGTCTCCAGCCTGTGGCATTGCTGAGTCCAAACACTTTTTAGATACCATTGTAGTTTCCTCATATGCAGTCTGGCATATGGAATTAGTAGAATGCAGGATGCCATGAAACCCAAGGCCTGCAGGATTTTCCTTGCAGATAGGTGGGTTTTTGTTGCCAATTTCTTGAAGTAAGAAGTCAGTTGCTTTTGTTTGTCTGGCATGAGATAAGCCATCTGGGCAGTTGTATTTAAACTTGCACCCAGGAATATTATCTCTTGAGAGGGCACTAGTTTTAATTTCTTTTCATTTACTGTGTACCTTAAGCCAATTAGTAATCTTTTTACGAACGACAGATGCTTTAGAAGAATGTCTTTGTTCTCTGCTTGAATTAGGTAGTCGTCCAAGTAGGGATATATTTGAATTCCTTTTTGTCTGCAAAATGCAATTACTGGTGCCAGGCATTTTGTGAAGACCCTGGGTGCAGTAGATAAGCCAAAGGGCAGTGCAGAGAACTGGTAATGCATTGAGTCAGCTATGAATCTGAGGTATCTTCTGCAAGATTGTCTGATTGGGACATGTAGGTATGCCTCTTTTAGGTCCAAAGTTACGAGCCAAGCCTTCTTGCCCAGCATGGGCAGTAGCTGCTGTAGAGTCAACATCTTGAATTTTGGAACTTCCAGAAACGTATTTAGTATAGACAGGTCCAGTATTGGTCTCCAGGTTTTTTCCTTTCTGGGTACTAGGAAAAGTCTGGAGTAAAATCCTTGCCCCTGCTCTTGTTGTGGTACTGGCTGAATGGCCCTCATGTCCATGAGGGCTGTAATTTGTTTTTGTGCCTCTGCCCATTGATTGAGTGGCAGGTCTGGCATACCTTTTGACCTTGGTAGAGTGTGAAAATGGAACCTGTAGCCTTGGGACACTATGTTCAGGACAAATTTGTCTTGGGTAACCATTTGCCAGTTTGATGAAAAAAGTGCTAGTTTTCCCCCTAAGGGGGCTGCCAAAAGAAAAGTGCTTGGATCTGGTAGAGGAAAGTCATTGGGACTGTTTCCTGTAAGGTTGTGATTTGTCTTCTCCACTTTTGGAGATAGGAGCACCCCATTGTTTAGGCCTGTATGAGCCTTGGGGCTGAGATCTGCCTCTGGGACACCTGTATCTGCCTCTTTTTTATCTGTCTGACACTGGAGAGGACCAATTTTTGGAAGGCCAGTTCCTGCTAAACCTGGGTGGCTGTACCTGTAGGAAATCCTTGACTGTCTGCATGGATTTTGCTTTATCCTCCATTTTTTTCAACACCTCTTCTGCTTTAGTACCAAACAAAGTAACATGCTGTATTGGTGCATCTAATAATTTTGCTTTAACATGATCAGGCAGATTCTGTTCCTTTAACCAAGCATGCCTTCTAATAGCAGAACCTGTAACAGCGGCCCTGCAAGAGGCCTCCAGTGAATCATAACCACATTGCAAAGTATGCTTTCCCACTTGTTCAGCTGCATGCAATAAATCCTGCAATTCTTTTTTCTCTGAACATTCAGTATTTGTCAACAATTTCTGTTTAAGCAGTGACATTAAATATTGCTGATATTTAAGCATATGAAACTGACAATTTAAAGCCCTTACAGCCAGGGTAGCAGAAGCGTAGACTTTTTCCCCCCATCTGTCCAGAGCCCTGGAATCCCTATCAGAGGGGACAGGGTTTTTTGCAGTGGAAGCTTTAATCCCCTTGGGACCCTGAGATATAGTTTCTGGGTCAGCAGCGGGGGGGTTTATATAGGAATTTATGAGAATCCGGGACCCTGTAGTATCTGTCTGGCTTAGCAGGTGCAGGGAGTAAAGTCTGGGGACAGGCCGGACTCTGAAAATACATCATCTACAATGTCTAGAACAGGTGGAATAGCAAGGGGTCTGTGCTGAGGAAGTAGGAGAAAGTCTCTGAGCCTTTTCTTAGATTCAGAATAATCTTGGCTCTCCCAGTGGAAATGCTCCCTCATGGTATGCAGGGTTTCCCCAAAAGAATAATCCTCAGGAGGAGAGGCTGAAGGAATGGATTCTTCAGCATCAGAATCCTCATAGGGAAGCATGGAGTAATCTAGTTCAGAAGAGGAATTAGAGGAAATAGAAACCTGATCAGAAGAATCATACTCTGTCTCTTGCCTAGGCCTCTTATCAGGAGGGGGATGGGAGCCCCTGATCAAAGTAATTAGGTCTTCAGCCATTTTAAGCATCTGTTTTTTAGGCATGGAAGTCTGAGTAGGAGAATGCTTTACTTGTTTCTTTGTCTTTAGTACTGCTTTAGTCTTTGTCTTTGAAGCTGAAGATGGCTTAATATATAGTTGTGTAGGTCTGAAGACACCCTCAGAAGCCGATGCCTGCTCAGCGGCTCTGGACCCATCTGAGGGAATGATTTCCGAGTGTCCAATACCTTGAGTATCCAGAGGCCCAGTCGGCTCCACGTGGGAGTCGGAAGCAGCCTGTGGCTCTGAGGTAGCGGGTGTCATGGGCTGCGAAAGCGCCTCACTGAGAACCGGCGACTGGCCTAGCAGAGGCTTCGTCGTCGGTTTTGGACCTCGGATGCCTATCCTTTTCCTTGTCCTTGCGTTTTTTGTAAACTCCGGTAGTCGGCTGGTCCGACGGCATTATATAATTAAATTTTCGGCCAAAGTAATGAAATGCAAAATCGAACCAACGCTTGATAGTGCGTTGGTTAAATCTAGCACAAAAATGACAGCTAGCAATGTTGTGATCAGGGCCTAGGCAAGGAATACAGTAAGAGTGAAAATCCTTATGAGGTATTTGCTTCCCACAAGAAATACAATTGTTAACTTTTTCCGACATCGGTCTGGAGCAAGAATAAAGTTTCCCCAATGGGGTACTTAGCTTTAATGATGACTTCGGTTCTGAAATTCAGATTTGAAAATCTCAGGAGTCGGCCGACCGGCACTTGTGAACTGCTTTGGCTTTGGGCACCGCGCGGCAAGAAAGACTGAAGAAAATGGCATCGGCTGCATCTTTTATACCCGCACTGAAGTCAGGGAAGAGGCGACAGCAACCGACGCCGGACCTAGACTTTGGAATTCTGTCCGACTGAGGGTAGCCTGCCAGCAGGATAACCCAAGAGTAATGACTGCAACAGTGAAACATGATGAACATCCCTGAATGTGCAGGCTTTGAAGCAAGAAACTGAAATACACTAACAGAAATGAAGCTTTTGCCTTTATTATAGGAAATGAGGATATGTTTAAACAATGAGCGACTTTCCTTACGGTAGGTAGCAACCTTGAAGAGCTGTTGATGATTAATTCAGCTGACTGTTGCTAAACAACATGAGGGATGAAAATGCTATCATTATTATGGAACACTCATTCCCATCTTGAGTTGCCTTTGCGATACTATACTTCTTAATGCGGTTTGCAGATTTGAACCTCTGCAACATCTAAACTATATAAATTGGTTATAGAAGTTCAAAATAACCCTGCAGCATTTAAATCCATCCTATCATATTGCTCTGAAATCTTCTGCAAATAAAGCATTAAATACCACACTTTACTTGTATTTCCTCACTGAATACAAGTACATGATGGCTAGCTCTTTGCTGCTCCTTACCAATGAATTAAGGTTCTTCAGGCACAATTTTTTTTTCACAAACATACATCAGCCCATTTTTAAAAAAAAGGCACTTAAGAGTGGTGCATAAAAAACTGTCTCTGAATTATAGCAAGCTGGCCATGCAAAGTTACAATGCTTTCCACATGTTTAGACCTCAAAATGAGTGTAAAAGAACCAAAGGTGGAGGTGTATCCATCTTCATTAAAACCAAATATACTATGAGACTAGTCAAATAGCATGACTCTCTCGAACTACTCCATGTCCAACTAACTATTGGGAAAGTACCATACCACATCATTGCTTGATTTACTGCAATCCCTCACCATACTTAGTCATGGGAGACTTCAACTATCCCTCCATAGACTGGGGGACATACATGAGCAAAAACATGATAGCACAGAGATTCCTGGACTTTGTTAATGCAAATGCTGTGGAACAGATAGTCTGCATTCCCACTGTGGGCTCTAATGTTCTGGACATAGTAGTCACCAACATGGGGGGGCATACCTCCCAACCATCCCGAATTACTCGGATTTTACAGAGTTTTGGGGTCCAAATGAAGGGGTGCCACGATTCCCGAGTGGCACCCCTTCATTTCCGATTTCTTTGCTTTTGTTTTTTTTATTTTTTTAATTTTCATGCTGTCAGAGCTGACATCTTCATGTGTGCGATGACGTCATCTCCGTCAGCACTACCAGCCAGTCGGAATTGAGCTCTAGGAGCTCACATCATCATTTCTGGCTGGTTGCGAGCAGGCAGGAAATGAATTTGAAAGAACGGGACTTTGCTTTGCCAAGGTCTGGACTTTGCTTTAAAATGCTTTGCTTTGACTGGATTCTTAGTTCGGGACTTTGCTTTAAACTGCTTTGCATCCAGAAACTGCTTAGGTTCTTCTGTGGACAGAAACTGTGACTTGGGAAGAATGCTTTGCAAGGACTGCAACTGGCTTTAAATCTGCTGCCGCCGGGACTTTGCTTTAGGTAAGGAACAGTGTGTAATCACAGTGCTCTGTGTACTACATACCAGTTAAAGATGTTTGAATTCTACTGATTTCCTGGTTAACGTGGTACAACTGCTATTCTATTCAAGTCCTATTTAACTTAGCATGAGTGTTGTGCTACACAAAGTTTTTACGAACAGCGACTATTAAACTGTGACTATGTTAAAAACCATTCCTGGGTGTCCTGCTCTTCCATCTTTTTGGTGCTGTTTTGGTTTATTACTTTTAATGAGACTAGAGTCTTAGGTTACCATTTGTATTCACCTAACATTGTAAAGTGGGTTGATGAAAACAGTAACAGTGGTACATGAACTGAAGCAAACGTGTCATGCCTTAGTGGGCTGCACCACAGTAGCACAAATATGAATATTTAATGCTAAGTTTTTAACTTAGAGTTACATAAACGTTATACACACTGTTTTCCTGTAGCTTGGTCTGCTTTTCTTGAAAATTGATAAATTTTCCTTGGTAATCAGATTGTTTTCCTTAGTAGCCAGACTTCTGAGGCTGAGACTAATCGCATACCACCTTTATTTGTGTAATGATTACAACTTCTAAGCACTAAGCGCTTGTAATATACCTGGTGGCTAGAGGTATTTAGGCTCAAACCCTGTACCTTTGGTATGGGGTAAAAAGAGCCTAAAGTCCCTAGCACCACCATTTCTCAGCTTTGCCCAGATTTTTTTTTTTTTTTTTTTTGTGCTAAGAGGATGACAGCTATGGTGAGAAGTGAGAACTGATAGATAGCCATTAAGTTTCACTCTTCCTGTTGTTTAACCTGCTGATTCACCATAGTGGTATGTTGCACTGACTGTAGTGTATAGTGTTCTGAGTTCAAGACTTCCCAGTAACTTGCACTGTGGTAACACATTTTATTCTAGCAACTTTCCAAAATTATACAAGCAATGTTTAAAATGTGTCCCTGGTTTTTGACCTCTTGCCCCTCCCCCTCAAAAAAACTGAAATTGAAAATAAGTGTGAGAAACTATGCAAGATGCCTGTGGCTTACACTACTGTCATTCTGTTTATAGTTTGGGTGTGGAAGTAGACTTTTATGATGGAAATGTTCTGAATTGGGCAGTTTTATAATTATTGGTTCATGCATTTTCTTTCATTGCCTACAGTACAGCTTACTGGAAAAATGTTCAGGTAGGTGTATCAAAGAAAAGAACACATGTATGTTTCTTGTTTTGTGTGCAAGTGGCCAATGATTTGAAAACAGCCCAAAGGCAATCTTTATCCACTACTGGCCAGATGCATTTTCTTTGGATGTGGTACAGGTTTCAATGCTGTCTCAATGAATGTGAGTTTCAAGGGCAGAGAAGCTGTAATGCTAAGTATACTTTCATTATGAGACAGTATTGCTTTGTTTATCAGATTTCTGTTGGTGTTTGTGCATTGATGTGCTGCAAAATGTAAAAATAAAATCCAAATAATCATTGTAGAAGTAAAGCAGTATGCACACATTAGTGTTTATGGTAAATGGGGTAAAATAGCCAGGTAATGGGGCATTGGAATGGCTGCAGGGGGACTCTGGTGCCATATTTTGGTTGTCTGTTCTTCAGTTTGTATTCGAAAGTTGGTATCCCACAATTTCATTGGAGTGGGCGGGGTTATGTAAGTATGTACACAAATTAGATGTTAATCAGCATACAGATTTGTACCTATTTTTCATGGCCCTTGTCCAGATTTTTGATGTTTCCAGGTTGAGAGGTATGTGGGGGGTGTCACTGTAATTCATGCATGATGCCCTCCCTGCTTAGGTCAGACTACAAATCAGTCTCGTTTGAAGTAACTACTGGAACTGACACCCTTACAGAAACAAAAATTACAAAAAACTTTACCAAAGCTAACTACAAGTGATGGTATAAAATGTTTCATACCACATGCTATCGCAGACATCAATGATCACTATGTAGAAGGGTATGCAAATGCCCTGTACAAACACTTAAGCGACTGCATAAACTTGGCTGTACATGACCAGATCAAAATGAGGTCTTCCTGTAAAAACATGCCACTGTGGTAGACTTCACGTACAAACAGATTACATAACAACAGGAAGAAACTGTTGTCCAAAAGCGAGAGGGATATCACTCTGCAGAGGAAGAGTTCCCTGCTAAGCCTAAAAAAGAAAATCAGAAATCATGTAAAATCTTCTAAAGTAAATTATGAAACTAAAATCACATCCCTAGCCAAGGATCATCATAAGGCATTCTTTAACTATGTCCAAAGTCTAAATGGGAATGCCCACCTGTATGCGATCTGGTTGTAGATGGGATCACTCATACTACACCAGAAGATATCACCAACCTGCTAGCTGACAGATTCAGCTCAAACTTCATCCCCCTATCCCCACTAGCATATCCAAAAGCATACCTGACACCAACCCTCTGCCTAGTATCTCTGCATTTGCCAAGGCCAAAAACACAGCCTCAGTAGGACCAGACAATATCCCAGATTATTTAGTAAACAATCTTAAACAAGACCTAGCAGACCCACTTGGCATTCTATTTAATCATACCTTGAGAACTTGCTATATTCCTGCAGAATGGAGAACAGCAACAGTAACCCCCCTGCACAAAGCAGGGTCATCTTTTGACCCTGCCAACTACAGACCCATAAGTCTAACCAGCCTCATCTGCAAGACCATGGAAACTTTCCATTGGAAAGAATTATCATGGACCTTATCAACAAGGACATAGGTGACCTCCCAACCCAGTTTGGCATTGTTAAGGGTAGATCATGCTTATTAAGCCTGGTAGACTTCTTTGAGAATGTCATGAAAGCCATGGATGAAGGTAAGACAGTGCACACAGCCTATCTCAACCTTGCCAAGGCTTTTGACACAATTCCCTACTCTGGCATCACTGAGAAACCCTCCCAGATAGGGATTAGCCTTTACATTACTAGATGGGTACCAAATTTGCTCACTGACAGAACACACTCTGTCAATACTGGTGAAGCCACCTCCACCAGTAGACCCGTTATCAGTGGAGTACCACAGGGGTCTGTGCTGGGCCTCTTACTGTTTGGCATATATTTCTCAGACATCCAGGCCAAAGCAGACGGCCTTTGGCTCACCAAGTTCGCTGATGATTGCAAACTGGGAGCAATCATTGAGTCTCCCAATGATGTCAACATACTACAAGAAGAGCTAACATAAACCAGTGATTGGTGCCAAAGCCATTGTCTAAAACTAAATGCAAAAAAGCATTATTATTCCCTTTGGCCAAACTGTATTCCCTACAAATTACAGTATTGACAGCACCCCCCCCCCCCGCCCCGAGTTCCAACCCAGTGGTGCAAGATGTGGAACACAGGGTGACAGCAATCTGAACTTTAAGCAACAATTTTCCACAGTGGTAAGGAAAGCATTTTATGTAGTGCACCTCACAAGCAAGGGCATAGCATCCAAGTCAATGTACTGTATGTTATAACACCACTGTATTTGTCCCTCATCAGACTGCTAATAGAGTATAATGCATCCTTTTGCCTGTATCTCACCAGACACCTGCAGCAGCTGGAGAGACCTCAGAGATTTCTCACTAAGAAAATGCAGGGACTCCAAACCATGACCTAAGTGGACAGGCTGAAAGCCCTGTCACTTTACTGTGTATCTTATAGGCTGCTGATAGGTGACTTGTGCCTGGCCTACAGGACAATCTCTAACCCTGCCCTAATGGAAATGCTGCACATCCACAAGTCAAATGGCTCAAGAGTCACTCACTGTAGGGATCTCAACCTAACTTGTGACATTAACAGATCATGCTGGACAGACAGACATGTCTCCCTGAGACTGCCGCTTCTCTGGAATAGACTTCCTATTCATGTAAAACAGAGCTCCTCACTGACCCTATTCGAGCATAACCTAGATAATTGGATGGGAGAACGCAAATTCACCCCTGGGGTGGTACCCATGTCCCTGATGGATGGGGGTAGCTAGTGTTGATCACAGACCCACTCTGTTCATAAATTCGTTCTGCAAACTACCCAAAAAAGAACAAATGGGGATACTTGGGATTAACATGGCTAGGCTTGTAAAGGCTCTCGGGCCACTAGCCTATTAACTTCCTACGAACCTATAAACCTATATATGAGCAAAAGAAGGGGGGTGTCCCAGGGACTGTTTTTTTTTCATGCAGTACCTCAACCAGTTTTATAAATGAACTGGTATATATCTATGAAACAAAATGTACCTGAACATTTGCTACCACCAAAAGAGTCTGATACTCTGTATGTGGAAAGAATGTGTTGTAAAAGACAGTTATCACAACTTTAAGCTTTTAACTAAAAACCTCTACTAACTTTGGATACCAAAGTCCTACATTCATTAGCAATGTTATCTTACAAACCCAGAATTTGATATATGGTTACTGTCAATGTGGAATTTACATTTGTGTCTGCTTGTTTTATGGAGACCCCCCCTCCAAATCCACTGTGTTTAACTTGAGTAGATAGTTTGAGTTGCCTGTGAGTATTTGATTATTATTCCGCCATCAAGTTGTCTGACTGAGAATGACCTGTTTTCAGCTAAACAGGTTGTACTGAAGTATTTGCAAACTTTAAAACAAAATGTTAGTGTATTAAAATAAAACTTATATAACTGTTACCTTTTCCATTTTATCCCTGATTATGGCTGGAAAGGATTTTGAAGGCTCAGTCAGCCTATTTACTTTCTGCATCCTTAACCCATGATTTAAAAAAAAATAAGTAAATAAATAAAGTAATTACTGTGGGTATAGCAGATACAGCATCTTTGGAGAGATATATTGCACTGGCTTGTCTAGAAGTTATTTGAAATATGAGTGAACATACTTTCCAAGTTCCTGACTGTGAAATAATGCGAGCAAATATGTTTAACTAGGAGAATAAAAAGACAAGTTGGAAATTATGGATCAGTACTTGTAAAGGAAAAAAAAATAATTAGCTTTCTCAGCATGACACTCAACTCAATATTATCAAGTGAATGTGTCACATGGGGAGCATTCTAGATATGTAAAGGGGGGGCACTATTTAGCAATTAGCAATTATTTTATTTATTTATGTTATTTTTATTTATTTGTTGACCAGGTAAGTCCAAGAGACACAACTGTCCCTTTTCAGAAATGACCCAAGAGCCCCGTCTGATTAAGTGACTTCTGCAGAGCCCTGTCCGATTAAGTGACTCGCTCAAAGTCATAAAGATGACACACGAAGGTAGAGGTCATGCAGATAATAAATGAACGTGGAAAGAATCAGGATCACTATCCTGGGCAAAGCTTAGCCTTCTGCACTTACTGACAGATCAGCTTTGTTTAGTGTGCCTAAACCTCAGCATACACAATTAATGGATGAGGAAGAACATTTTTGGAGTGAGTTGGATGAAGTGGTGATGACTGTACCCAAGGGTGAGAGAGTGGTGACTGGAGCAGATTTCAATGGGCATGTTGGTGAAGGGAACAGAAGGGATGAGGAAGTGATGGGTAGGTATGGTGTTAAGCAAAGGAATGCAGAAGGTCAGACTGTAGTGGATTTTGCGAAAAGGATGGACATTCACCAGGTGAATACGTATTTTAACAAGAGGGAGGAGCATAGGGTGACATACAAAAGTGGAAGAAGATGCACACAGGTGGATTATAGCTTATGTAGAAGGGCCAGTTTGAAGGAGATTGGAGACTGTAAAGTGGTGACCAGGGAAAGTGTAGTTAGACTGCATAGGATGGTGGTTTGTAGGATGACGTTGGTGATGAAGAAGAGGAGGAGGAGTGTGAGGGCAGCACCAAGGATCAAATGGTGGAAATTGAAAAAGGGTAATTGTGAGGTGGAGTTCAGGGATGAGTTAAGACAGGCACTGGGTGGCAGTGAAGAGTTACCAAATAGCTGGGTAACTACAGCAGAGCTAGTAAGGGAGACAGCTAGAAAGGTACTTGGTATGACATCTGGACAGAGGAAGTATGACAAGGAGACATGGTGGTGGAATGAGGAAGTACAGGAGAGTATACAGAGAAAGAGGTTGGCAAAGAAGAAGTGGGATTGTCAGAGAGATAAAGAAAGTAGACAGGAGTATAAGGAGATGAGGGGCATGGCAAAGAGAGAGGTGGCGAAGGCTAAGGATAAGGGATATGAAGAGGTGTATGAAAGGTTGGACACTAAGGAGGGAGAAAAGGACCTGTACCGATTGGCTAGACAGAGGGACCGAGCTAGGAAAAATGTGCTGCAGGTAAAGGTGATAAAGGATAATGAGGGAAACATACTCACAAGCGAGGAAAGTGTGTTTAGTAGATGGCAAGAGTACTTTGAGGGGTTGATGAATGAAGAGAATGAGAGGGAGAGAAGACTGGATGATGTGGGGATAGTGAATCATGAAGTGCAGTGGATTAGCAAGGAGGAAGTAAGGATAGCTATGAAGAGGATGAAGAATGGAAAGGCTGTTGGTCCAGATGACATACCTGTGGAAGCATGGAGGTGTTTAGGTGAAATGGCAGTGGAGTTTTTAACCAGATTGTTTAATGAAATCTTGGAAAGTGAGAGGATGCCTGAGGAATGGAGAAAAAGTGCTTTGGTACCGATTTTTAAGAATAAGGGTGATGTGCAGAGCTGTAGTAACTACAGAGGGATTAAATTGATCAGTCACAGCATGAAGTTATGGGAAAGTAGTGGAAGCAACGTTAAGAAGGGAGGTGATGATTAGTGATCAGCAGTATGGTTTCATGCCAGGAAAGAGCACTACAGATGCGATGTTTGCTCTGAGAGTGTTGATGGAGAAGTACAGAGAAGGTCAGAAGGAGTTGCATTGTGTTTTTGTAAACTTAGAGAAAGTATATGACAGGGTGCCTGGAGAGGAGTTGTGGTATTGTATGAGGAAGTCAGGTGTGTCAGAGAAGTATGTAAAAGTGGTACAGGATATGTACGAGGGTAGTGTGACAACGGTTGGGTCTGCGGTGGGAGTGATGGATGCATTTAAGGTGGAGGTGGGGTTACATCAAGGATCAGCTCTGAGCCCTTTCTTATTTGCAATGGTGATGGTCAGGTTGACAGACGAGATCAGACAGGAGTCCCCGTGGACTATGATGTTTGCAGATGACATTGTGATCTGTAGTGAGAGTGGGGAACAGGTGGAGGAGACCCTGGAGAAATGGAGATGTGCTCTAGAGAGAAGAGGAATGAAGGTCAGCAAGACTAAGACAGAATATATATGTGTGAATGAGAGGGAGGATAGAGGAATGGTGAGGATGCAAGGAGTAGAGGTGGTGAAGGTGGATGAGTTTAAATACTTGGGGTCAATAGTTCAGAGTAACATTGAGTGTGGAAGAGAGGTGAAGAAGAGAGTACAGGCAGGATGGAGTGGGTGGAGAAGAGTGATTTGTGACAGATGAGTACCAGTAAGAGTGAAAGGAAAGGTCTACAAGAGGGTAGTGAGACAAGCTATGTTATATGGGTTGGAGACAGTGGCATTGACAAAAAGGCAGGAGTTTGAGCTGGATGTGGCAGAGTTAAAGATGTTAAGATTTGCACTGGGTGTGACGAGGGTGGACAGGATTAGGAATAAGTATATTAGAGGGTCAGCCCAGGTTGGAAGGTACGGAGACAAAGCCAGAGAGGCAAGGTTACATTGGTTTGGACATGTGCTGAGGAGGGATGCTGACTATACTGGGAAAAAGATGCTAAGGATGAAGCTACCAGGTAACAGGAAAAGACGAAGGCCTAAGATAAGGTTTATGGATGTGGTGAGAGAGGACATGCAGGTGGCTGGTGTGACAGAGCAAGATGCAGAGGACAGGAAGAAATGGAAACAGATGATCCACTGTGGTGACCCATAATGGGAACAGCTGAAAGAAGATGATGATGATGTAAATCATTAAATCAATAAATTGCAATAAGCAATCAAACATCTGGTGCTAAAACAATAAAATCAGATGAACTTGAGTTATAACATATAACTGTAATCTAATCAAGGGCCCAGATAAACAAATGTGTCCTTAAGGACTTACTAAAAAGGATAATGTGGAACTCAGCTGAATCTGATGGCATAGTGAATTACACTGGACCAAGACTTAGTATATAAATGGCAAAACAACATGTTTCTAAATGCATCCTGAAAAGCACTAGCAGCTTGCTGTCAGTGTTAAGGAAGGGAACAGTTTGACCTATAAGCGACTTATATGCGACCAGCGCCTTTTTTCATCATGTGATTACTAACATCATGCAAGGTTAGGTATTTCCAAATGGGTCTTCTATACATGACTGAAATCCCAGAAAGCTGACTTTCATATAATCAACTTTTGAAATTTCGAACATGGTTAAAAAAAAAAACACAAAGCAAAAACGTACCTACACATTGCTAGAAGAGGGCAAACCCCTCTGCACCCACCACACCCCCTGCAATTTAAATATACCAACTCCGAGATTGCACTACAGTGCAGAAGATGGAAATCTTCCCATTCTGCACTATACGGAGATGTCCATTCTGAACGTTCTAAATTCCAAAAGTCGATCATATGGTCTCGGCCATATGAAAGTCAACTTTTTGGGATTTTGATCATATGTAGGGGACCCTTCCAAATATATACATTATACTCAGTACACCAAGTTAGAAGGTGGGAGCACAGAGTGCAGCATATGAATAATGTAATCATATTAAGAAACACCAGAGTTATGCACCAGCAAAAACTGCTCTAGGACTGTATCCACTAGCATGACTTTAAGGGCTTTTCAGTATCCTATACAAGTTGAAATCAGAGTACATTCCACAGATATCAGCCTGCTTACTGGCCAACCTGAAACAGGTCCTACCAGATGCTCTTCAAAGACTACTCAATATCAGCCACCAAACTGGCTTTGTGCAGATGAATGAAGGACAGCAACTGTGATCCCCTTGCAGAAAGGTGGAGCATCAACAGATCCAGGAAATTATGGCCCCATAAGTCTGACCAACCTCATGCATAAAGCTATGGAAAGAATCATTATATAATTAATAAAATTAGGACACAGGCAGTCTACAAACTATTGACCAAGCCAGTTTGGATTTGTCAAGGACAGATCCTGCCTACTTAACCTGGGTGACTTCTCTGAGAAGGTTATTTAAGCAGTGGGTGCGAACAAATCAATACACAAAGCTTATCTAGACATTGCAAAGGCACTCAACAAACTGGCTAGCAAACTGGCTCACAATCAGACCTCAGGAGCTTAGGATGGGCTGATCTACCTCCACCAAAAGACTTGTCACTAGTAATGTACCTCAAGGTCTTGGGACTCTTCTCTTTGGAATTTGCTTTTTGGGTGTCAATGTTACTGCTGAGGGTTCATACTAGACCATGTTTGCAGATGACTGTTAACTTGGTGCCACCAAAAACTCCCCAGAGGACTCCAAGATCCTTCGAGAAAGCACAATCAAAAAAATATTCCAAAATACTGGAATCCTAAGGGTTATAAATAGCTGCCTTGTCTATAAGAGTGATTCACACACTCTCGTCAGTGACATGCTTCAAGCAATTAACCAACATTGCAAGAAATTCCTATGCCATAAAATGATAATTAGAAACAGACATCTGCACATGTGTATGTGTATCACTGGTCTTAACACTGATATTGTTTTTTTTTTACCTGCTCTCACAACTTGAGCTGTTTACTTGTTCTATTGAGGTTAAGCCAGGTTAATACTGTGCAAAGTAGATATTTTGGGGACATTGTTCTTATAGCAAGCACTTGTACTACAGTTTCGTATATTCTAAACTCTTTAATAAACACTTAGTTAACCTTGCTTACAAAGTCATATGCTCCAATCTCTTTAATCAATACTAAGTTGAACTTTCTAACAAACTATCACAATTACATCGGACAAATGTACTGTGCAAGTGCACTCATTTACATTTTGGACATGCTCATCAGCAGAAAACCAAAAACTAATGTCTTTCAGCTTTTCCCGGTTAGGATGTTGTCACAGCGGAACTCCGGTCCGCTAATGGTTGGCAGTGGATTTTTACAGTGCCAAGGTGCCAGCCCGATGCCCAACCTTCAAAGAAGGCACACCCATTCATGCACCCACCTACCTGCATGTTTTTAAATGTCACTTGACAGCAGGGAGGACATGCAGAGTCCACACAGAAGGTGCTCCAGCAGAGAATAGAACTGGAGAACCTCTTGCTGTGAGGCGACAATGCTAACTGCTGCACCACCACGGCCACTGCTCATCAGCAGAAAACGATGAAAATAATTCAAACTTCCATCATGCAGTGAGCTATTTTATTCTGAAAGTAAAAGAATATTTTTAAATGCCAATGTCTAATAGTAATATTGCGTGTTAATAATAGCAATGTTGGGTGTCGGTGAAGGTGGCTTACCTACAGCTGGCTTGGTATGGTCATTCAGGCTTCACCCTTGTGACAAAACTGCAACAGTTATGTGCAAATTTTAAACAAGATTTATTACTAAAAAATGATGTAGTGCTTCCTGAAGATGGCATAACGGCTGTAGAGTGAGAGGAGTTGTCCAGTGTGGATGAGTAAGTTACTGTGTTACAGTAACTTACTGCTCCATTTAACATTACGTATTCAATAACAAATATTACCCCAGTGTTGCACCTGTCTTTGTTTCATGCATAGAGGCTTTCTAAAGGGTCATTTATGTGGTGGGCTCATATGTAGGTGGGTACACAGCCTACTGTATACAGCCACCTTGCAGTCTGGTATACGGTGTCACCACTACGTGTTGCAGGGTATGCCTGATTTCTGTTGGAACCATTGAAGATTATACCTATCCCCAGAAAATGGCAGCGATGGCATGCAATGCTATGCAGGCAAAGACACAGAATATTGTGGAACAGCCATTTGTTGAACATAAGGGGCACTTCTTCTGCTTAGTTGTATCTGTTGGAGCACTGCAGTATTCACTCAAGACCTGTAGCCAGATATTTGCAATGTGTGCCACGTTGCATAACATGGCTATGTGGAAATAGCTTCAGCCCTAGGGAAACATCTCAGCAGGGCCCATCATACCCATTAGAAAAGACAGAACATACAGTCAAATGAGGAAAAGGCAGCAGTGGGACCTTATGCAAGGCAGGTATGGGTGCATTACATTATGGCACTGCTGTTCACAACTATGGTCCATAACACAGACAGCAGTGAATAAAATGATACATGCACTATCAGACTTTGTATATACTATAGAGTGTATGGACTGGGCTCATTTGGCATCATACTTTACCTTATGGACTCAGATTAGCAAATGGGCAGAGTGCAGCCATTATCCTCATTATTGCACAGGTGCTGGGGGGGTGCACAGTGACAGGTGCTTGCAGTGTTATTATATCTTACATTCCAGAACCATGGGAACTAGATATGTTATTCAGGTAGTCTGGTAACAGGCTGTAGAGAGTCAGGGTTTACTTCCTCCACAGGCAGGGGTCAGCTACCATCTCATATGAATTGATAATGTGTACTGGGGTGGCATGCTGTCTGAGGACCTGATGATGGCCATGTCATGGGCAGTGTAGAACTACAGGGGCATGTTTGTGAATGTGTGTGTGTGTGTGTGTGTGTGTGTGTGTGTGTGTGTGCATACAGATGGTGTGTCTTGTGTTGACAGCCAACAGACGTATGGCTTCCCTGACCAGTATGAAGGCCATTTGTTGTTACAGAGCTCTGTCAGCCCACAGGGTCAGTAGTGGTGTGGAACTATGCATGGACACATCAATGGATACCACATTAGCCAACAGCGACCAGAGCAGTACCACCTGCTTCCTGTCCCTGTACTCACTATAGCTATGCAGGTGCTTCATGTCATTCTGCAGGCCACACAATACAGTCTCCATCTCCACAACAGTGTGTGTAGCAGCTGTCAGTTTCTTGATTACATACCTGTCTACATGCACTTAGTGCCAAATGTTGGACTCTGGTCAAGGACAAACATACAGTCATAGCGGTGTCAGGCTGGGGACTCCTGCATAGCCTTGGTAAGATTCACAGTTACAGAGCTTCCACCAAGCACTGGTGATGCTGGGGTTTGACCCTGCTCCTGCTCAGGCACCTCATATGTGAGGGATGTGTATGAGGCCAACACTGTTAGTGTTACTGACAGTGCTACTGTGTTATCAGACCATGCCATATGCACACTGCCATCCTCATCAGCCACAGCTGACCTGTTGAAATCAACATGTGCTATACCCTTGGAAAAAAAAACAATATATCACTGGCAGCATTACATTATTTGAAACCCCTATACTCATCACGCATACTGTTATATGACAGAAACTGTGAAAACCTATATGGATGTCTACACAGCTTGCTGTGCAAGGCATTGCAGATGCAGATGATGGGTTCCCAGAAGACAGATATGAAGAAGTCTATTAGAATCATAGGTTCATAGGTGTTTACTAGACTAATAACTACAAGGGCCTTTTTAAGCCTAGCCATGCATCCCGAATCTCTGACAAGTTTTGATACCCTTGATAAGTATAAGCAGGGGCTTAGGAGATGAAACAGTTACAAACAGGGGAAAGGGAGATGAACCATTTACGGCTTAAATAAGTTTTGCCTCACATGCACTGCATTGTACTAAGTGGCAGTGTAATGGCTAATACTGACTTGAAGCATTTCCTACAGACACTCACACAGTTATCACCAGCTCAGCATCCACATCCTGGTCAACACTGGGTTTGAGGGTCTGCTTTCCTTGTCCAGACAGGGATTACAGCTCAGAGAACCTTTTCTGTGTTGATGTTCCCCCTTCTGAGGTGGACAAATCCCTGGCAATGTCTCTGCCTATTCTTGGAATGCAATATCATATGTATTACACTTCCCTAAACTTCTTGTGGACTCCCATTCTGACCAACCACAATGCAGGTGTATTCTATTAATCTGTGTCACACTGTACCTGAAAAGGCTTGTCCAAGGTGCCTTTGACCATGATGCCTGTTCCATCTGTGTGGAGGACCTGCTGTAATAACTTGTTTTCCTGAGTGGAGAGATTTTCCACCTGTTTTCTCTCTCATGGGCCCATGGAAAGTCATGTACACCTGCAGCTTACACGAGTGCGTGTGTGTGTGTGTGTGTGTGTGTGTGTGTGTGTGTGTGTGGCTGACTATGAATGTCCCGCAAGAGTGTACACTGTCCCCGATCCCATAAACTGCCTATTTATCTGTCTCCTGTTGTGCTGTGACCCATCATCCTTTTTCCATACATACAACAGCTATGGGCTTGTCATCATGAAACCCCATCCAAGTGATTTGCTATAGTTGAAAAGTAAAGAAAATCTCTTTTTTTAACTAAAACCTGAGTGCTGTAGCACTCCGTGTGGGCAGGGTATAAACTGCAGCAACTGTTTTCTGCATTTGTAGCAAGCAGTTTGCTAGAGTTTGAAAGAATTTTTTTAACTAAAACATGAGTGCCATAGCACTCTGTGTAAGCAAGGTATGAACTATAGCAACTGTTTGCTACAGTTTAAAAGAAGAAATCTTTTTTTTCATCAAAAATGCAGAAGAAGGGCCAGGGGCAGGGCCCAGTAATGGGACCGGAATGCCTGGGACAGGTGGGAGAGTGGGGGTGGGGAGTGACAGTAGAAGGAATGGCATTTTTTTCACACGTTACTGAAAGAGCTCAGGGGGAGGGGTGTAGATGGTAGATCTAACTGTAATAATATGATGGCTATAGTACTTTTTAATTTTTTTTTTGCTCTTCAGTGGAAGAGCTGCCTGGGGACATACCTACCTCCCCACCTCTTAGTGCAAAAAATCTTGACAAAGCCTGACAAAATGAGAGGAAAGAGGCCCAAAAATAGGGACATATTTTAAACATTGCTCGTATAAATGTAGAAAGTTGCTAGAGTAACAGGGTTTGTTTTAACATGCATTTTCTGAAGGATTTGAAGACTGAAACTCAAATGTATGTCATTATTTAGTGACTTCAGTTCTCAGATAATCATAGTGATTTGCCAGAAAATCAAAAACATTATGAGAAATAGACCAAAAATGTGAGCCAAAAATCTGGACATTCTGTGAAAAGCTGGACAGTTGAGAGGTATGGCTAGAGGACTTTGTTCTAAACTGATTGGCTAATTACAATGAAGCACTTTTTTTGCTCTTCATATGAAGAGCTGCGAGTGGGGGTATGGCATTGGTTTGTGATACTAGCACTGGGAGCTGGTTGAAACAGCTATGCTTCTGGTGCAGGGTTATATTACCAGGTGGCTTGTTAATCTCTGTATGCCCATTTTGCCTGTTTCAAAACTCAGTGCCCTAATGCAGTAAAAGTCTGATTACATGGTTGCTCCTATTAGTCCAGAGTCTCACAAAATAGTGTCACATTTTTTTTTTCACTTTAGTTCTGGTCTCATACCTCTATGTTATGCTACTGAGGGAAGTTATTGAAGCTGCCTCTGAGTCACTATCATAAATCAACATGCTATCAGCATAGGCTGTGCTATCCTGCTCATCTTTGCCCATGTGTTCAGGCATGACATTTGTAAAGTCTGTAGTCTTGTGGTTCTGCACTACATACCTATTTTGTAGCATCTCACTGCACTGTGAGCCACATCACATAATGTCCAAGTGTGCATCCACATGCATGATGCTACCAGTTTTACCCTTGAGTAGATTTGCCTAAATGACCACTGCTGCTTGAGGCACTGGGAATAGTAGAGCTCCTCCTTGTTGCCTGATGGAGAGCAAGATGTTCTTGTTCTTCTTCCACAGGGACTTCCAGGAGCACATGCTGGGCAAATACAATGGCCTTTTGTACAAAGCAATGGTTGGCATGAGGATGCCAGGATAGCGAGTGATGCCAGGGCATTATCCTTTCTGATGAGCAATGCAGATATAATTGTAATGACCTACAGTGGCATCTCCCTGACCTGCTTTGCCAGTGGGAAGCAGATGTTAGGGCCAGCCAGACATACTCTTCCTGTTTTTCTAGCTCTAACACTGCACTAAAGTGCATTATACTTTTGTCTTACATCAATGAAGTAGCAGAGAGAAAGAACACTACAGGTAGTGGGTTGTTTATGCCATGGGAACTAATTTACTGTAGATCTTTAATAGTTAGTGTAACATATGTGCACACCGATTCTTATTCTTCCCTCTGCATCCACAGCCTAGTCAACAGTGGGTGTTAGGGTTTGCCTCCCTTCTTCAGACAGGGAGTTGTAGCAGTGTCAGTAGAGCAGGAGTGGACACATCAGCCTGTGCTAGCCTCTGGGATGCTAGTGGGTGCAAGGGCTGCCTCTCAGTAGGCTTTAGATGTAATTCTACTGAATGTGACATGGAGGACTCACTGGTATGCTCTGTGGCCACTACTCAGGAGGAAAGTGGAGGCTCCCCTTCTGTTACTGGCCTAGAGCTGTCGGCTGTGGTCATCTCGCATCACCTGCACATGCTGGTGGTGTTGACTAAGATGCACTGCAGATGGATGCTGTCCTCATATCTGTGGAGCCTCTCCTGGCACAGGTGGTTGGGTTGCATGAGCAATATGCCCCTAACGTTGGGCCACCAGAGACCTGTATATGACAAGACCATGAAGGTGATATAAGTGTATTTATATTGGCTCCTTGGCTGGCATGGCATGTGCCATAAACCTTGCCAATTTTACATCTGTATGTTCCCCAACCTTGTGCCCTACCACCCATACCTTGTTTCCCAGTCAAGTCTCCTTGTCACCAAGTGTTCTATCTTCTGCCTGTATGTGTCCATCTACTGTTGTCTTTACTCCCACCCTTTTGTGTCAATACAGCCCTGTCTGTTTATGCTTGCTTTTTATATTTGTTTGAGTACTGCTGCAAATTTCCATGCTCCTTCTCTCTCTCAGTCCATCATTCCTCACTACCATCCCTAACATCCTCTTTTTATTTGAAAACTGGGAACCTTTCACACAAAACATGTGCCCTTCTCCCCATCCCAGTTGCTCATTATGGTTACAATTGCTTGTATTTCCCCTTTGCTTACTTTCCTGTCTCCCCGTTTCCTCCTCATTTATATGAAAAATGGGGTTGACACTTGCTGTGCTGCTACTCCTTGGTCTGTTTGTCATTAGGCATGTGGCATCAATTAGGAGCTTTGTTACACAAGAGTGAATCACATGCGCATTGATAGTGTAACTCCTCCCCTTTGCCTGCATAATGGCACTCGTCCTATAATGCAGCTCCACTAATTTCATTTAACTGAATAGCAGTGCTATGCAAGCCCTGAATTATACCTAAGTCGTTGTGGGCCATGTCAGGCTGTGGGATTTTTGAAACTTAGTGCCACACAGCAGTGAAACACTTGTCTATGAATCTCAGACACAATGTGATATAAAACAGAACTAGTACTACATATCATATACTTTCTGCAGGGACCATACAGATTGCAACAGTAAAATTAAGAAAAGGTAGACGCTCATTTTTGTTTACTTTATTTCATAATTATACAAGTGAATTGTGCCATCTCAGATTCTTTTCAACCATTATTTGGGCCAAAAGGCTATGGGTAAATTCAATATGCTTTTGTCTTTTCACTGTGCATGATAAGGTTAATTTTACAGATCATAATCAGGAAAGGTATTCCTCCATTAACTACACAGAGATAATAAAATATATAAGATACCGCTATCATGGACAAAAGTAATGCATAAATGGTAAGAAAGCACTGTATTTCACACAGAAGGTGGGTCTTGTACAGGCATACTTATAAATATATATACATATAAATCTATCCATCCATTCATAAGCCCTTTTCCCCATTTTTACATATGGGGTCAGGGTGACACTTCAACAGTGACAATCATCTAGAGCCAGGTTTACACCACCTAGTGGCTAGCCCTGCTATGGTAGTTCATACACACCACACTCCCGCATGCACAGCTATGGCCAATTTAGTGTCCAGTCCATTTACTGTATGTTTTTGGAATGTGGGAGGAAACCTACACAAACACAAGGAAGACATACAGACTCCACACAGAAGGCACCCCAGCCAAGAATCGAACAAGGGAGCCTTACAGCAACAACACTATTAGCTGTACCACTGTGCTGCACTATACCTAAATCCATATCAATGTACATAATCTACACACACACACACACACACACACACACACACACACACACACACACAAACACACACACACACACACATATATATATATATATATATATATATATATGAATATATATATATATATATATATATATATATGTTTGTAACTGTCTATATATCGATATGCATAACGTGTGTGTGTGTGTGTGTTATGCATGTATATGTTGAACTAGCATATAGGAGACAGCTCACTCTCCCAGCTTGTTTATTTTTCACCCCATGGGAATGTGTCTACTAGGTGAGCAATGGGTAAGGGATCACTGGTCAGAAAGGAAAAACTAATGGGAAAAATCTTTATTCCCCTACTTGACCCCTTCTGCCAATTCTGTTTTTTTTTGCTTGCATACTTGCTGCTCTCATTTCCCTTACTAGAGTTCTCTCTGCCTCCTTGTGCATAGCCTTCTTTAGTTCCCAGCCCTTTCTGTTCTAGTTCCCAGCCCATTCTATTTTATTTCTTGTATGACCTATCTTTTCTATAATTGTTAGCCTTACATTTCTATGTAGCAACATTGATGCTCTCTTCCTTTCATTTTTGGCTTCTCAAATCCTTGTCCAAAACCTTGAGTACTACATTCCTGACTCCTTTCATTAACATGTTTGCTCTCTTAAATTACCTCTGGATCCCTAACTCATCTTTGACCCTCTTTCCCAGCTCAGAGTAATATATTACATTTAAATTATGCACTACCATTGTTGTATTTATAGTCCTTCTCTTCCTCTCATGCTAAACTACTTGTGGCACAATCACTGTCAACTAAGAGGACCTTCATGGTGGCATCCATAACCCACTCTGCTTTAGGGACGCATGTAGAAGTTTATTTTTCCTTACATGAGCCAGCACTAGACAGCTGATCTCCTCATTGTCCAGGACTTCAATAAACGCCTGCTTCCTTGTAGTCTTTTGCTGCTGACAGGTTTAGATTCATCCATGAGAATAATCCCGTTTATGCTTCCCACTCTCTTATTTGCCAGAGCTCATGTTCCTGCCTTGATTTGTCTGCAGACTAAACTACTGTTTGATCCACCAATATTCCACTCCTCATATTAGGATCTGTCCCTGCCCAGGCCATCACTGCCTTCATGGGATGGTGCTCCTCTTTCTCACAGCCCCCATGTTTGATTCCCTCCTTTATGTAGATCACTGAATCAATCCTCTCTCTCTCTCTCCTCTTTGCTAGCCCTGAATAAATGGTGTCTAGGTATTGCCATGTCGTACTCATTTTTCACTGGACAATATCTCCCTGATGCCATCAATATTTACAGTCCCCTCCTGTGACTCTGCCTGCAGTTTTCCCATATTTTTAATTATAATGCGTATACATTACAGTAAAACTACCCACCCAGGTTCTCAGTCAGCCTTGATTGTTAACGAAATGTGGGAAAGGATGAAATGTACATTTTATTAAAAAAATACCCTACTCTTTTTAAACATATTATAATTATATTATTATACATATTATGTATAATTTCTTTTTATCTCTCTCTTCTATGCTAACAATACAGTTGCATAAAAATATTAATTTCTTATGTATACTGCCAAATGTACTATGTTTTTGGAAATTGTTAAAGGTGTTATGCTGTTAGAACACAGAGTGTTATGTGTGTAATGTATTATTATTATGGAGCTTTTCTCCCCGGGCCTCCACTGAAAACGAGCTTTCGGGCCCAGTGGATTTCGCCGGTTATCAAACTGGAAATAAATAAATAAATACTATTATAATCTTACACAAACAGCTTTCCACAAACTAGCAAACAACAACCATACCCCATCATAAGACACAATATGTCATCACAGAACTAGGTGGATTACGTAATAATATGCAATTTCTCTTTTGGCATGTGTGCAGAGTACATGAGTGTCCAGCTGCTCATCACACATCAGTAAGAAATGGAAAAGAGGACAGAGCAGTGTGGCTATTGTTCTGACATAAACAAACAAACAAGCAATAAATAAATTAGTGTTATTAACTAAACCTCTCAACTGTCCATGATTTGCTCTGTCTGAATTAATCCGCCCCAAAAATGATGACTTTTGGAGAAAAGGTGGTGAATTATGCTTAATAAATAATGACAATAATTAGAGTTGTAGACTTTTTTACTTCAGAAAATGTATATTAATTCACATTGTCTTATTCTGTCAATCTCAGGTTAATAGTACTAATATTTTAAAAGTGTCCCTGATTGCCTTGCCCTGATTATTTATGGATTTGCCCCTGATTCTTTGGCGATTTATCTCTAATTCATTGAGAGCTATGTTCAATATTACATTTAATTCAAGCATTTCTGTATGTTCTGATTTTTAAAAGCACAAATTAAATGAAATGTAAATCTTAAGATCAATATGATATTGCTGTTGAAGGTTTAATATTTTGACACAGCATCCTGTGCAGAAAGTTCCCAACTATATACTCATGTGGATGTGGTTGCAACACTTAAAGCTAAAAGGAGAAAAGCATCAATTTGTTTTCAATGGCTCTAACATCAGCTTAATATTCCATTCCTGTTTCTTGTCTTTGAAGTGAAGATGCCATAATGGTGAATCATGATATCGCAAACACCTCACTCGTATTATAACTATCTTGCTCTCCACAGCATTTGCAGCATTTGCATTTTGGGCATTTGCGGGCAAGATGGCAGGCTAGGCCCACAATGGCTTTCATCCTTAACTAAAGCAGAAAGAGGAACAGAAGAAACAATGTTTAAGCAGCCAGCTGTTTGACTCTGGCTCTGATTTTTTTTCACTTCAGTCAAACTGCATGAAGCAAAGCAGACTGACCATTAAGAAGATTTCCACTGATATCAGGTTACAAGATGCAGCTACATCATTAAAATCCACAGGGCTAGCTGGGAAAAGGGCACATTTTATTTCCTCTGTGTGTCTGCCTCCTGTGAATCCTTAGATGGGAAATGTAATAATTATAGCTCAGCCTTCTTGCCAGTTTAATCGTAGCTAAACTGGTGTTACTCTATAAGGTTTAGTAACCAAAAAAATAAATAACAGGTAAGAGAAAGGCATCATTTATTTGGCCCTGCATAAAAAAGAAGATTATTATAAAATGCACATGAAAATATACTGCAGTGTTCAGTGGGCTTAACACAGGACCATGTTATACTAGTGCATTTTAATATCAGTAATAAATATTGCTTGAGTTTGCATTCAATGATAAAAGAAAAACAGAGAATTACAGAAGCAATGTGACCATGTCAATAGTATTTTTAATGTTTTATTTTGTGGGATGCATCTGTTTTAATATTTTGTGCTTATGTCTGATTCTTATATTTTGAAATGAAAGTGATTGCATTTTCAAAGGTACCCAGAGTGATTTCTTTAAATCTTTATGTGTAAGCAAGCCAGTTTTTGCAAATGATATGCTTTATTTTTGCATGTAGGTAGTTCATCATTTCTAAGATCAACATATTATTTCATTTCCAGATAATGTATTGATGTTGTGCAATAACAGTGCTTGTGATTTCATAGCTGTGAAATGGAACATTCCAGTTATAGCTTCATACATTGAAGTTCTAATCTTGTTCTATAATGGTTACATACACTTTTTGCTGTTACTTCTGCTGGGATTTTCAGAGCTGGTTTCAGAGTGACTGTCTTCTGTGCTGGAGGTAAATGCAGGATTCACCAAGCCGAGATCCTCTGTCAGTACAGTTACAGCAGCAGATGACGAAATCTCTGAAGGAACAGTGGCTACCGTCATGTTAGAAGTGCAGTCTGTATTGTTGTCATCCTGGAACCATCTCTTCTTGTCTCCAGAAAGGCCATAATGGGTAGCGCCTTTGCACCTAATCCAGAGGGAAAAAAAGGGAAAGGTATTTCTTAGATGGAGCACTGTCAGACATTGCCATTGGTGCTTAAGGTATATTCTTGTTTTAGATGCTGATGATTGGAGTAACATGAATGAATGATAAACAGCAGCAATTATAACAAACATCTGTTTAACATACACGGTGGTATTCTCTGAAGAACCTTTACAGGGAAATGTCCTATTAAGGCTCACTAGTGACTAGAAAGCTGCAGCATACAGCCTGTTTACTGCTAAAAGGTTCAAGTGAACTGAGAATGAAGAACAAAAATGGCAAACGGACATCTGTCTTTTGTCATGCTGCTGCTTTGTATATTACCTGCGTATTCACATATTAAAAACAGAAAACAGTAACAAAACAATGAAAAATGAAATTATAAGGAAGTTTAAAATGTGAGGAGTTATGAAGATGTCCAGACTGAGTGTTCTGTTTTTCCTGCTATTATTTATTTATTTATTGTCATTTGTTAACCGGGTTAGTCCAACTGGGCTTCTGGCCCATTTTCAGTGGAGACCCAAAGAGAAAAGCTCCAAAAAATTGCATAATAGTACATTGATTGCATGCAGAAGTATAGTACTAACATAGCTGAATACTGTAAAAAGAAGGATTTACAAAGCTGTTAATAATAACAAAGTTGAGTACAGAAAAGAACAATTACAAAGCTGTTAATACATAATATTGTATAAATTAGAGAATATACATGAAGTTCTATCATCAACATTTTTTTTTCTAAGTTAGAGAATGGTGTGTAGAAAATTGTGAGACAGGAGAGGGAGACTAGGTGGGTTTATGACAAGAGCAAGTCTTGGAGTTAACTAGAAAAGTTTTTAGTTCATTTTTAAACTGGATGTAGTGGGTAATGGACCGTAAGCCAAGGGGGAGTTTGCTCCAGGCATTGGTGACAGTATGTTTATAGAGTATTTTTCCAATATATTTGTTTGGTTGGTATATGTCTAGTAGCTGCTGGTTCGCTGTACGGAGGGTCAGGGATGGAGTATAGGTGGAGACTAAGGGTGAGAGAGATGGACAGAAAGAGGGTTTGTAGAGAATAGAGTGTAGTATTTGAAATTGAGATAGAAGCAGTTGTTGGGGGAGTTCTAGCCATTGGAGAGAGTTTAATGCAATACAGTGGTGTGTGTTGTATGGTGAGTTGGTGATGAATCTAGCTATTTTGTGATAGGTTTGTTGGAGTTTATTCAGGGTGGTGACTTGAATGTTGGTGAGAATGGGGGCGGCGTAAAGGAGGGAGGGGAGGAGGAGTGCCTGTCCAAGTGTCAGTCTAGCCTCAGGGGTGAGAAAATTTTTGTTTCGATAAAGTAGACCTAGTTTTTCATGTGTTTTCTTTATGCATTGGTGTAAGTGGAGGTTGAATTAAAGTTTGTCATCTACTATGACCCCAAGTAGTTTTGTATGGGTATCAGGTTGAATAGTTGTGTTGTTCGAGGATTTGATGAAAAATGATGATTTATGATGAGCAAGAGATTGAGGAAGGAAGAGCAGGAGCTTAGTCTTTTTGGGGTTTAGAATCAATTGGTTGTCAGACAGCCATTGCTCAGTGGAAAGGGAAGCTTGTTGGGTTAAGGTATGGAGCTTGGAGATGTTGTTGGAGACAGATATAAGTGTGGAGTCATCAGCATATTGTATGAGGGAAGACTCTTTGCAGGAGATAGACAGATCATTGGTGAATATATTAAACAGAAGGGGACCTAAGATGGAGCCTTGGGGTACACCAGTGGGTGTAGGAAGGAAGGGAGTGATGGATGAGAGCCATCTGATGGATTGTTGCCTTCTGGTTAGGTAGCTGGTGAACCATGCTAGGGAGGATGTGGATAGGTGTAGATTTGAGAGTTAGGATAGTACTAAAGGATGAGAAAACAGTATCGAAAGCCTTTGAGAGGTCAAGGAAGAGACAAGAGACAAGCTTATTGTTATCCATTGCCTCTGCAATAGTGTGAGTAAAGGAAAGGAGGGGAGTGGTAGTACTGTGGTTGGGACGAAATCCATGTTAGGTGGGGGTGAGTAGGTTGTGTTTGATGAGGTGGTTAAGAAGCTGTGTGTGAATACATTTTTCTAGTATCTTAGAGAGGGGGGGGGTAGAATGGCAATGGGTCGGTAGTTTGTGGGGTCAGTTGAGTTCCCTCCTTTATGTAATGGTATAGTGAAGGAGGATTTCCACAAAGTAGGAGCAGTTGATTCAAGAATTGATCTGTTTATTAGTACAGAGACAGGGTAGGCAATAGAGTCAGCAGCAAGTTTAAGGAAGGTAGGTGGTAGTTTGTCTGTGGAGGCAGAGCAAGGTTTGAGCTTAAGAAGTAAAGATTTAATAAAAGAGGTAGAAATGAGCTGAAAGGAGAACTGAGCTGAGGTTTGAGTGTTGGGTGCTGTAGGTTGTAAAGTTAAGTTTGGCTTAGTGGGTATGAGATTCTGGATGGTATCAATAAAATGTTTGTTTAGGAGGGGAGCAGTTTCTTCAGGAGATGAGTCTGGGTAGGGGGAGGGGTTAGAAGGTCTGCCTGGGTAGAGGATTTTGTTCAGGGTAGAGCAGTATTTACGAGGGTTAGATGAGTTGCTTAGCTGTGCAGAGTTGTAGTAGGATTTTTTTATCTAATGTAGTATTTTTTTTGATAGGTTTCTTAGTTGTCTATATTTGTGAAGGAGGGGGAGTTCTTTTGTTTTAGTCCAGGCTTTCCAAGCACTGTCCCGTTGTTTCATTAGTGACTTTGTTTCTTTAGATAGCCATGGAGCAAAATTAGATTTAATTCTGATTTTCCTAGAAGGAGCTAGGGAGTCTAGAGTATTCAGAAATACTTACAGCATCGTTTAGTTGGATTTGTTTTAGGATGGTCCAGTCTATACTAGAGAGAATAGAGTTGAATTGAGTGGTATTGAAAGTGGATAGTTTCTGACAGCCTCTAGTTAGGTGTGGTTTTGGTGCTGGAGAGTAGTATCTTAAGATAGAGGTAGGGAGATGGTCCCTAAGGGAGTCAGGTAAGGTGGTGGGATTAGGGTAGTATCTTGAGATAGAGGTAAGGAGATGGTCACTGAGGGAGTCAGGTAAGGTGGTGGGATTATGGTAGTATTTTAAGACAGAGGTAGGGAGATGGTCAATAAGACAGTCAGGTAAAGTGGTGAGATTAGGGTAGTATCTTAAAATAGAGGTAGGGAGATGGTCACTAAGGGTGTCAGGTAAAGTGGTGGGATTATGGTAGTATTTTAAGATAGAGGTAGGGAGATGGTCACTGAGGGAGTCAGGTAAGGTGGTGGGATTATGGTAGTATCTTAAGATAGAGGTAGGGAGATGGTCACTGAGGGAGTCAGGTAAAGTGGTGGGATTATGGTAGTATCTTAAGATAGAGGTAGGGAGATGGTCACTGAGGGAGTCAGGTAAAGTGGTGGGATTATGGTAGTATCTTAAAATAGAGGTAGGGAGATGGTCACTAAGGGAGTCAGGTAAAGTGGTGGGATTAGGGTAGTATCTTAAGATAGAGGTAGGGAGATGGTCACTAAGGGAGTCAGGTAAGGTGGTGGGATTAGGGTAGTATCTTAAGATAGAGGTAGGGAGATGGTCACTAAGGGAGTCAGGTAAGGTGGTGGGATTAGGGTAGTATCTTAAGATAGAGGTATGGAGATGGTCACTGAGGGAGTCAGGTAAGGTGGTGGGATTAGGGTAGTATTTTAAGATAGAGGTAGATGGTCACTAAGGGAGTCAGGTAAAGTGGTGGGATTAGGGTAGTATCTTAAGATAGAGGTAGGGAGATGGTCACTAAGGGAGTCAGGTAAGGTGGTGGGATTATGGTAGTATCTTAAGATAGAGGTAGGGAGATGGTCACTTAGGGAGTCAGGTAAAGTGGTGGGATTATGGTAGTATCTTAAGATAGAGGTAGGGAGATGGTCACTGAGGGAGTCAGGTAAAGTGGTGGGATTATGGTAGTATCTTAAGATAGAGGTAGGGAGATGGTCACTGAGGGAGTCAGGTAAGGTGGTGGGATTATGGTAGTATCTTAAGATAGAGGTAGGGAGATGGTTACTAAGGGAGTCAGGTAAGGTGGTGGGATTAGGGTAGTATCTTAAGATAGAGGTAGGGAGATGGTCACTAAGGGAGTCAGGTAAGGTGGTGGGATTAGGGTAGTATTTTAAGATAGAGGAAGGGAGACGGTCACTAAGGGAGTCAGGTAAGGTGATGGGATTATGGTAGTGGTGGGGAGAGTTGGTAAGAATCCAGTCAATTGTAGTACTTGACGATGATGTTTTGTGGAAGCGAGTAGTGGATGAGATCATTTGGTGGAAGCCATATAGTGGATACTCAGTTGAGGTGAGTCAGAAGTGAGTTTTGACCAGTCAATATTGACATCAACTAGTATAAGGGTTTCATATGGTATGGTATTCCACCTGACTTTATATTTTATTTATTTTACATTTGTTTACCGGGAAAGTCCGACTGGACAAAATGACCTTTTTCAGCAGAGGCCCGGGAAGAAAAGCTCTACATTTGTAAATAACAATAAAATAGATATACAATGTACAGATACAAATATTGATTCAATTTTGGATACAAGTACAAAATTAAAAAACATGTTATACATTTCAGTGATACAATCATATAGTCTAGGTAGGATACAAAGACTAGTAGTACTGTGATAGCAGGCAGAAAACAAGTAAGTTAAGTATACATTTGTTTAGTAGGGATATAGCATTCAAATACAAAAATAACAGGTTGTTTTCCTTTAGCTGGCTTAAGACATCTATTTCCTAACCAAGATTTGTGCAAGAGCAGGTCCAGAATTCAAATAGGTGTGGTTTGACAAGCTGTTTTAAAGGTGAAAGTGTTAGTAGTTGTTCTGATATTTAATGGCAGGGAATTCCAAGTTTTGGCTATGCAGTTGGAGTAAAGGGAAACTTCAGCTGCGCTGTTAGGTCTGGATATATTTAGGAAGGATTTGCTACTGGAATGCAATACCCTGTTATTAGAGTAGTGTGTTAGTAGATTTTGAAGTACTGATGTTGTTTATGGCTGATTTAGTATTCGATAGGCAAAGGTGAGTTGATTACAAGCAAGTAGATTTGGTAGTTCTTTCTGTGGCAAACTTTGTGATTTTATTATTGCAAGTTTCAATTGTAATAATTTGTGAGGCATATAATAGCATAGAGGATTCTTGCTATAGTGACCTTTGAAGATTTATTTAGAAAGTGTTGATTTCTATCGGTTCCTAGTTTCTTGTGAACTTTTTTATGGTCTGTGATATATGTGTGTCAAATTTTATATCACGGTCAATGACCACTCCAAGTTATTTTATTTGGGAAACTGGAGAAATAATTGTATGGTTCAATGATGAGATACTGAAAGTTGGGTGGGTGCCTGGATCGCTAGTTGGATAAAAGAGCATAAGTTTGTTTTGGTAGGATTAAGTATAAATTGTGCATTGTTTAGCCAGGATTCTGCAGCAATAAATGACTGCTGGGCGATTTTTTGTTTTTGTAGTGTTGGGGTGGCACAAATCAGTGTGGAATCATCCGCATATTGAACTACGGAGACAAGTGGGATGGTGGCATGAAGACTGTTAGTAAAGATAATAAAAAGAAGAGGGCCCAGAATAGATCCCCGTGGAACTCCCAAGGTTACAGGCAGTAATGAAGAGAGATTTTTTTGCCATTTTACAGCTTGCTGGCATCCAGTTAGATATTACTGGAACCAAATAAGTCCATAATGGCTAAGTTCAAGTTCCAAGAGTGTCGTTAGGAGTTTATGAGAGACAGTATGAAAAGCTTTGGACAGTTACAGAATGATGGAGGAAATGAAATTGCCACCATTGCAATGGTGGCTAATAATGTCATGCATAGCTTCCTTCTGTATCCTAATGATCTGTTTGTTCCCTCCATCATGGTACATGTTCACATGGAACTTTTTAGGGGTACCTAAGTGTGGAAAAGCATTATCTTTGCCTGTGTACTACATTTTTAATCTCTGCTGGTAGGACATTTGTGACAAACAGTCTAACTTGCAGATCACAAATGTGCAATTTATTTCATGTGGTGCCTCTGAATATTCCAATTTTTCTGAGGTACAATGATCTTGAAAGTAGTACGTAGTAAAGGCAAGGAGTGTGGGGTTGCAGCCATCCACATTATAACTTGTTTATCATTAAATATTTGGCCCAAGGACATATAATCAGACAATTAGGTCATTGTATGATGGCTTTGGTATGATGCAGACACTCATTTACATTTTGTAACTGGCTTAGAATGCTTATATTATAGGTCTCAGATGGTTAGAATAGAGGACCATATTAAAGAAGAAAAAAGTACAGTTTTGTACCTACCATAAATGTAGATGTTCGAAGATCCACATTGCTGCAGTCCTTACATATGGGTAGTCCGCTGTCCTCGGTCGGCCCGAATACCAAAGTATTAGGCTGACGTCGGTCATGGCGCTCAGATCTGACATCAGAGCGTCAGGGTATAAAAGCGCATGACCGACGTCATATCCTCAGTCTTTTCTTGCCCCAGATGTCAGAAGGCCCTAAAAAGAAAGGCCACAGCCCAAAAACAGGATACCTCCCAAAAACATGCCCAACAACAACCATCACCCAAACCATATAACCATGCCAAACTACAGAGGGGAAGGAGGGAGGGTAAATTGGACTGCAGCAATGTGGATCTTCGAACATCTACATTTATGGTAGGTACAAAACTGTACTATGTTCTTCATCTCACATTGCTGCAGTCCTTACATATGGGTAGAATCCCAAAGCAGAGGTAACAGGAGGATGGCAAAATCATAAAGCATTAGGGGCTGCTAAAATGCCCTGTAATATTGCAGTGGCAAATCCAGCCCTAGACTTAGAATAAAGAGGAAGGTGGTAATGCTTGGAAAAAGTATGTACTGAACTCCAAGTGGCTGCTTCCAAAATATCTTTTGTAGCTACCCCCCTTAGAAAGGCAGTGGAAGTGGCAGTAGCTCTAGTGGAATGAGGTCTGATTCCAGCCGGAATCTCCTTACCATGATGGGAATAACAGAAAGAAATACAAAACCCAATCCATTTAGAAATAGTTTGTTTTGAAACAGGTTTTCCCTGAGAACCCAAAGCAAAAGAAACAAACAACTGCTGAGACTGCCTGAACCCCTTGGTTCAGCTCAAATAATAACGTAACTGCCTGTGAATATCCAAAGTATGCAAAATCTTCTCCCCTTTATTTTGAGGGTTTGCATAAAAAGTAGGCAAATGAATAGTCTGGTTCAAGGCCACACTAGAAACCACTTTAGGCATAAAGGAAGGATTAGTACGCAAAGATACCCTATCCTTATGAAAAATCAGGAAAGGTTCCACTGCCATAAGGGCCTGTAATTCAGAAACCCTTCTTGCAGAGGTAATGGCCAACAAAAAAGCAGTTTTCCATGATAAATACTTTAACTCGGCAGTAGCTGCAGGCTCAAAAGGTTGTAGAGTAAGCTTTTCCAACACAAAATTGAGATCCCAAGCAGGAGTAGGAGCTCTACATGGGGGTCTTATGTTCTTTGCCCCTCTAAGAAATTGCTTAAACAAAGGATGGGAAAATAAAGGAGGATCACAGTCATAGTGAGCAGAAATGGCTGCAGCATGAACCTTTATCGAGGAGAAAGACAAACCCTTGTCCAATAACTCAGTAAGATATTGAAGAGAAACACTTAAATCAGGCTTGGAAACATCAAAGTCCTTCGCTTTGCTCCAAAGAAAAATCTCCTCCATTTATCAGCGTAAACTTTCCTTGTACTAGGCCTTCTGGCCTCCAAAATAACATTCAAAACTTGTTGTGGAAGCTGAGACCCTCCAGGGTCTAAAACAGAATATGCCAGGCTGTGAGATGCAGAGACTGAATCTTGACATTGAGGAAGTGATTGCCCTCCTGAGACAAAAGATGCGGAATCAAAGGCAGAGGCCATGGAGGCTCCGCACCAAACTCCTCAGTAGTGGGTACCAGTGCTGTCGAGGCCAATCTGGCTATCAGAATCATGGATGGCTTGTCTATTCTGGCCTTCAGGAGTACCTTGGGAATGAGAGGCAGAGGTGGAAAGGCATAGACATGAAGATTGCTCCAACTGAATGATAGAGCATCCACCTTCCAAGCTGTGGGATGAAACATTTTGTGCAAAACTTTGGCAACTGGTAATTTAGTGGAGAAGCGAACAGATCTATGTCTGGAGTCCCCATAACACTGTCAACTTTGAAACACATGAGGATCCAGTTTCCACTCGTGAGGATCCACAATTTGTCTGCTCAACACATCCGCTAAGGAGTTCTGTGCTCCTGGTAGAAACCTTGCCTGAAGATTGAGGTGTAAACTGAGAGCAGTCTCCCACAAAATCATCGCTTGCCTGCAAAGAGGGTACGAATGGGTTCCCCTTGCTTGTTGATGTACCACATGACAGTAGTGTTGTCTGTTTGAATCAACACCTGTCCTGGGTGAAGTAAATCCTTGAAAGCCATCAATGCAAATTGGACTGCTAACATCTCCTTCAAGTTGATATGCAAATGTTGAAGTCTGACAGGCCACGTGTCTTGCACCCATGAGGTGTGCTCCCCAAGCCTTGTCCGAGGCATCTGTCATTAGAATCTGACTCGCCTCTGGTCGGGTCACAGAGAGTCCCTTGTTTAGGTGACATTCCTGAGCCCACCACAAAAATTCTTTCTGAATGCAAGGTATTATCTGAATGACAGTGTCTAGATCATGGCAGTGTTGTGTCCATACATTTTTGAGATACCACTGAAGCTTCCTCATATGCAGTTTGGCATTGGGAAGCACCAGAATACAAGATGCCATGAACCCCAAGGCTTGAAGGACTGTCCTTGCAGTCAGCCTGGACTGTAGAGACATATGATGGAAATAAAGAGAAAGGCTTCTTTGTTTGTCCGGGGTCAAAAAGGCCATCTGGGAAGCTGTATTCAGTCTCACACCCAGAAAGCACATGTCCTGAGAGGGTACTAGACTGGACTTTGTTTCGCTCACAGAATACCCTAGGCATCTTAACACTACCATCACATACTGTAGATGATGCAGAAGTTCGTCTTTGTGTTGTGCAATAATCAGGCAATCATCCAAATAAGGATAAATCTGTATTCCTTTTAACCTGAAAAAGGCTATCACTGGAGCCAGAACCTTTGTGAACACTCTGGGCGCAGTAGATAAGCCAAAGGGCAATGCAGAGAACTGATAATGTAAATTTCCAGCCCGAAAACGCAGGTACCTCCTGCAACTGGGCCTGATAGGAACATGAAGATAAGCCTCCTTGAGATCCAGAGTTACCATCCAATGATCTTTTCCCAACAGAGGTAAAAGCTGTTGTAACGTCAGCATTTTGAACTTTGGAATGTCCAGATAAGTGTTGAGGATAGATAAATCCAAAATTGGTCTCCACGTGTTCCCTTTCTTTGGTACTAGAAACAGGCGAGAATAAAATCCTAGTCCCACTTCTGACAGAGGAACTGGCTGTATAGCTCCTATTTGAAGAAGTAAAGAAATCTGCTTGTGAGCCTCTATCCTTTGCCGAGGAGGAACGTCTGGCATGCCTTTGAAAGGAGGCAATGTATGGAAATAGAACTTGTAGCCTCGGTTTATAATGTCCAATACCCATTTGTCCTGGGTGACTAAAAGCCAGTTTTGCTTGAAGAGTGCTAATTTTCCTCCCAAAGGAGCTGCCAGGGAAGAAGAATCTGGCAGCTGAAAATGCAGGTCATTGGGCCTGTTTACGAAAGGACTGGCCCCTGCCCTCACCTGCAGATTGTGCAGGTGAACTCCAAGTTCTAGGCCTGAATGTACTGTGAGCTCTGCCCCTGCCACGTCTAGATCTACCTCTAGACTGAGAATCAGAAGAAGGGTAGGTCCACCCCTTAGTAGGCCAATTTCTACTAAACTTTGGAGGTTGCACCTGCAAAAAATCTTTAACAGTCTGCATAGACTTAGCCTTGTCTTCCATTTTCTTCAAAACCGACTCCACAGGGGGACCAAACAAAACTTCAGACTGTAAAGGGGCATCCAGAATTCTAGTTTTAACATGCTCGGACAAATTCTGATCCTTAAGCCAGGCATGCCTACGAAGAACTGATCCAGTGGCAGCCACCCTAGAAGAGGCCTGTACAGCATCAAAACCACACTGCAAAGAATGCTTACCCACCTGTTCAGAGACATGTACTAAATCCTGCGATTCTTTACACTCTATGCCCTCTGCCAAAGCATCCACTTTAGATTTTAGCTGAGAAAGGAGGAAATTCTGATACTTCAACATATGAAACTGGCAATTTAAAGCCCTCATTGCCAAAGTAGAAAAGGTATACACCTTCTTACCCCATCTATCCAAAGCTCTAGCTTCCTTATCTAGAGGAACCGGATTCTTTACAACAGAAGCTCTAACACCCTTAGGCCCCTGACTAATAGTTTCTGGGTCTGCCCTAGGACTCTTATACAGATATTTATGAGCCTCAGGCACCCTGTAATACCTGTCCGGCTTAACTGGCGCAGGAGGCAAAGAATCTGGATTAAGGGAAGCCTCCGAGAAAACATCTTGAACAACATCCAAAACAGGAGGTATAGCCAAGGGTCTATGCTGTGGTAAAAACAAGAATTCCCTAAGCCTCTTTCGTGAATCAGAGAAATCCTGTCCTTCCCACTTAAAATGCTCCCTCATGGAATGCAGAGTTTCTGAAAATGAAAAATCCTCTGGAGGAGAAGCAGAAGGAGTGGAATCCTCTGCATCAGAATCCGAATAAGGGGGAAAATCTTGAATATGTTCAGCAGAAGAGTCTGAGTCATCTGAGGCCTGATCCAAACTTTCCAACTCTGGCTCCGCCCTGGGCCTCTTATCAGGAGGGGGCATAGAACCTCTAATTAAAGTAATCAAATCTTCTGCCATTTTAAGCATGTGCTTTTTAGGCACAGACCCTGAAGTACCTGGAGGGACACCAGAGGAAGGCAAAACAGACCTGCCCTTAGAAGAAGCCTTAGAAATAGTAGCAGAAGGCCTAACCACCTTAGGCATAGAAGGGAGAACAGTAACCTGAGAGGCCCCTTCAGCTTGACCTGACTCCTGTGAGGCCACATCCTGCAAAATCAAAGTTTCCCCCTGAGACTCAACAGAAACTGCAGCCGGATCCACCTGCTCCACTGTAGCTTCTGCAGGACCGGCGTCCGAAACGGATGAATCAACCTGTCTAGGTTTCAAGGATTTGTCTTTGCGCTTCTTCGGAAGCGGCGTCGGAGGATCCGACGGCATATTATAATTACACCGCTTACCAAAGACTAACCTAGCACAATCTAACCTTCTTTTTATAGTGCACTTATTAAACCTAGCACAAAACCGACACCTGACTACGTCGTGGTCCGGTCCCAAACAAGGAATGCAAAGAGAGTGATAATCCCTATGCGGTATCTGTTTCCCACAAGAAATACAATTATTCACTTTTTCTGACATCCGGAAATAACTGAGGCAAGAAAAAACAAAAATATTCCCCAACGGGGTACTTAGCCCACCTTGGTTTCGGTCTGAAACTCAGAATACGAAAATTTCAGAACGCCGAACGGCACTTGCAACGCTGCTTCTGCATCGGACCATGCGGCAAAAAAGACTGAGGATATGACGTCGGTCATGCGCTTTTATACCCTGACGCTCTGATGTCAGATCTGAGCGCCATGACCGACGTCAGCCTAATACTTTGGTATTCGGGCCGACCGAGGACAGCGGACTACCCATATGTAAGGACTGCAGCAATGTGAGATGAAGAACATAGTACTTGCTTAGACTGTTCCTATATCTATCCATAACATTATGAAAATGTATTACTTTTCAGGAACTGAGAAATTACAAAAAAAAGCTGTATGATAAACAAACAATGTGTGTGTCTTCTGATAAGAATTAAACAAAGTCTTCCAATGGATTGTAAAGACTCAGCTGCTGCAGGGTATGCAGTTAAAAAGAGCAAGTGGCTCTGTAACAGAGAGGGATATAGTCCTAGCTACATCCCGGACAACCCAAGACTGAGGAGTGGTCTGGATGCAGCAGGAGCTAGTGAGAGAGGGAGGGTGAGGGTAAGCAGCTAATCCTGGTGCATTCAATCTTGGGGGTATAAGGCCTGATTGGCTGCGGTGCTGACACCCACAGCAGAAGCAGATCATGTAATGAGGCACTGAGGGTCAGGGCTATGTGCTTGGTTCATAAGAGGCCATTCACTGTAGCTTTCATGATGAATGTGTATAGGAATGTGTACATGCTAGAGAGAAGGCACTATGGGCCCTGAATGTGATGTGAGGGCACATATAAGTTACCAGGGGTGAAGTTAGGACTAACAGAATACCTTTTCTTTCACCAGAGTATTCAATGTTTATTACCATGGATGTCATGTAGCTCACCAACTATGGGGAAGTTAGGGTGCCTCTTCAAATGGTAGCATCCCCAGCCTCGACAGGGGGGGACGGTAAAGCCAGTCCCTCAGGATAACAATTATTCTGTGAACTGGAATGTGATATCTATATTAAGATAGGGGAACCAAGCTAACTCTCATAGCTGTTTGGATTGCAGTTATCAACCAGAAGGCTCTCACACCTGACTCCTAGCATAAAAAAACACTTCAAAAAAGTTAAATGCCATATTTATTAAGAAATAACAACAGATACTGTTATGGCTGTCATAGTCTATGTTAGTATGAATGGCTTGAGATGTATGTCTCTTGACTATATAAAGAGAAACATGACTGAACTCTCGGACTATGTGTCTCAGGCAGGTATGTCCCTAGCCTTAAGCAGCATTTTATCTTCACCTAGAATGATGCCTCACTACAAACAGAAAATGATTGACTTCAATAATTGGCTTAGTTTCTGGTGTCATTCTAAGGAGATCCAGTATCTGTCAGTCTAGGGAGACGTGATCGACAGACCTCGATGCTTCTCCAGAGATGGTCTTCATTTGTCACCCCTGGAATTTTGGCTACTGACTAAGGCTCATGCCACCCCCATAGTGCCTTTATTAGGCAATTTCTCAAGGACAAAATTCCCAATGTAAAAACTCTATCTAAAAACAATCTCAAGGTTATGCTGCTAAACGCTAGGAGTATTAACATGAAACTGCACTCACTAGAAGCAGTCCTCACCTTCTGCAGTCACAGTGACCTGGTTCAAAGCTGTGGAGAGCACCCCAGCCATACTGGGTTACACCTCCTTCCACACATTCAGACCACAAACTGAAGGCATGAAAACTAAAGGAGGCTGTGTATCAATATTCATTAAAGATAAATACACCTCCAGACTGGTTAAACAGTATGATTCCCTGGAGATACTTCAGGTGCACTTAACTGTTAGTAGGACACCTATTCAAGTAATTTCCAGCTACAGGACCCCCTCCATGAATCAGAACACCCACTATGCCTATTCGGATCTACTCGAGTCTATCAAGGTACATCTCAACACCATGGTTTTGGGTGACTTTAACTACCCATCTATTAACTGGGCAAATTACTCATGCTCAAACTCACTTGCCCAAAGGTTCCTCAACTTTGTTAACTCCAATGCCCTGGACTAGCTGGTTGACACCCCTACAATGGGTGCCAAGATCCTGGATCTGGTGCTTACTAATATGGGGGACCACTGTAACACCCCCACTGTGAGGTCTTCCCTGGTGAGATCTGACCACAAATCAGTCTCATTCGAAGTAACCATCATACCTCCTCCCCCAGCACTAACTAAACTAAAAAACTTCTCCTAAGCAGATTATAACCTCTTACACTGCACCTCCCCCCTCTGATGAAACTGGCAACTATGCTGAGTTCTATAGCAATGCTTTATACAAACACTTATATAACTGCATTGACTTGGCCTTACCTGATAGGACCAAAACAAGCTCCTCAAGGAAGAGCAAACCTGCCTGGTGGACAACTGCCATTAACAGGCTTTATAATAGGAGGAAGAAATTGCTATCTAAGAGTAAGAGGGAGCAAACCCCCCGTAAACTGGAAACACTCCATCTTCAGCTTAAACAAGCAAATAAGACTTCTTGTGAAGTAATCAAAAGCAAACTATGAATCCAAATCAGCTTCCTCAACTAAGGACAACCATAAGGTGTTCTTTAGTTACACCTGTAACCTAAAAGGAAAGGCACAGATTTGTGCTGAACTGGTAGTTAACAATACCACATATAGTGAGCCTGTGGACATAGCTAACCTGTTGGCTGACAGGTATTGTGAAAACTTCACTGCCCTGTCCCTGCCACATGTACCCCATGACATCCCTACCACCTGTTCCCTACCATGTATCTCTAAAGAGTAGGTCATAAACTTCCTCTCCAAAGCCAAAAACACAGCATCTGTGAGACCTGATAACATCTCAGGCTGCATCCTACATGGGCTCCAACAACAATTAGCAGCACCATTAGGTACTCTTTTCAATCATGGTCTAAGCACAGACTTCGTCCCAGCTGACTGGAAAATGGCAGCTGTTATTCCCTTGCACAATGGTGGCGCTTCCACTGACCCCAGGAGCTATAGACCTATTAGCCTGACTAGCCTTATCTGCAAGGCCATGCAGTGAATCATTATGGACCTTATCAACAAAGATATAAGTAATTTCCAAACAACTGACCCTACTAAGTTTGGATTTGTCAAAGGGAGATCATGCCTTTTAAACCTGGTGGACATCTTTGAGGCAGTCACCAAGGCCTTTGATAAGGGGAAATCTGTGCATACAGCCTAGTTAGACTTAACCAAGGCTTTTGACATTATCCCACACTCAGACATCATTGATAAACTCACCCATATGGTTAAAATAGGGGAATCCACCTCCAGTAGCAGAACTGTAACCAGTGGTGTTCCACAGGGATCAGTCCTGGGACCTCTACTCTTTGGAATCTATTTCTCCAAAGTGCAAGCAAAAACTAAAGGTCTGTGGCTGACAAAGTTTGCTAATGACTGTAAACTGGGAGTGGTCATAGAATCTCCAAATGATGACAACATCCTACAAGAGGGTCTTACACAAACAAATGATTAGTACCAAAGTCATGGCCTTAAACTCAATGCAAAAAAATGTATTATCATCCTTTTTGGTAAGAGTGATGTTCCTGCTAACTACCACATCAATAGCAACACCCTAAGTACTAGTGAGAGACCTGGGCACACAGGTTGACAGCAACCTTAGCTTTGATCAACATGTCTCAACAGTGGTAAGAAGGGCATTCTTTATTGCTCATCTCATAAGTAAGGGCATTGCCTCCAGAAAAAAAAGAAGTTATAATCTCACTGTACTCTTCCCTCATCGGGACAATAATTGACTACAATGCCCCTTTTGGTATGTACATCTCCAAGCATCTGCAGCAATTGGAGACACCACAAAGGTTCCTCACAGGGGCTTCAGCATTTGTCCTATGTGGATCGTCTGAAATCACTATCACTTTATTCTGTTTCATACAGACTAGTCAGAGACAATCTTTGCTTTGCATATAAGGTAATCTCTGACCCTGTTTTACTGGGAATGCTGCATATCTGAAAGTCAAATGGTACACGGGTTACTCGCTCTAAAGACCTTAACTTGGTCTATGACATTAACAGAACCCGCTGGAGGGACAGACTTGTCTCCCAGAGGTTACCATACCTTTGGAACAGACTCCCACTTCATGTCAAACAGAGCACCTCACTGGCCCTCTTCAAACACAATCTGGAAGATTGGATGAGTAACCATAAATTCAGCCCGGAGGATCCAGCTGTGTCCCCCTTGGACAGGGGCAATAGGTGCTGATCGTGAAAATAAGGGTAGAACTTGGCTAGGCTTGTAAGGCCCTAGGCCAATTAGCCTAGTAACTTTCTATGATCCTATGAAATACCAACTACAGTACAGAAAACACCAAGATATGCATAGATCATATATTATATGTATTGATAGCAGATTGGACTTTCAATAACATATGCAGGTAATAATGCAAAAACAGATATAGGAGTAATGCTGCATTATATAAAGTCTGTTGTACATCTGTATACCACTCAAATTATTTGTAATTTGCAATTTGTTGTGTTGGCCTTGGCATCTAAACTTATTATGAATGACCCAAGATTAAATTTACGTATTTTTTCATTTCACAGAGTCAAAGGAACCATACTGCGATATATAAACTCATTAATGATGATTAGTTTGCCTGTCTGTACCTCCTGAGATGGGAACAGATATGTTTGTATCTTTTCTGCATTCTAAATAACAACACTACATTGAGGTGAGGTGGTTGTGAATCATGAGCCAAATAAGTGGAAGATCACAAACCTGATGTGGATTGTGGACTCAGACATAGCTGACAAATGTATGAATTGTGGTAAAAAGAGAAAGGTGTAGTGAGTCAATGATTGCAATTTTCCATATAAACAAACAAATAAACAAAATGAAATGCACACAAAATCAAAGAGACTGACTCAAAAGTTTTACACAGTCAGTGAATTTGGGCTTAAAAATTTGCAAAAGAACATGCTCATTTATTTATTAATAAGATTTCTGTAGCCACTTCAGTTCACTGAAAAATCACTAAACCACATAAAGGAAAAGCAGCAGCATTGAGGACCAATTAATCAAACAATAAATAAAATGTGAGTGCATATAATGCAACCAGAAACATCAGTTTAAACACTACAACATGCATCCATGCAGACAACAAAATTGCCATTGATTCTAAAGACAACCACAAAGCATTCTTTAGCTATGTCAAGAATCTCAATGGCAACACTCGGATTTGCTCTGAGTTACAGCACAATAGCCCTAAATATACAGAACCAAATGACATCACCAACATCCTGGCAGATAGGTTCAGTGATAACTTTACCCCTCTCTCACCCCCTAAAGGGCCCATCTCTATACCGGAAGAATGCAGAGTTCCTGTAATCACAGCTGCACAGCTAAAAACCACACTCTCCAAAGCCAAGAACACAGCATCCATGGAACCTGGCAACATTTTATGTGGGGAAGTCTGAAAGAAGACTTAGAAATAGAATTTACGAGCACATTTATGAAATTAAAACAAAATGTATGAGTAATGCCCTATACAAACATAAAATCAAATGTGAAGAGGCTGAGTATACCTTTTTTGTGCTGGAAGTTGTGAACAAGGATGTCCGGGGTGGGGGGGGGGGCCCTGGGAAGACACCATTGAATATAAGGAGTTGCTTTGGCAACTCCAATTGGAGGCCTATAACCCACCAGGGCTTAATAATTGTGTGTCACTAGCCCCAGTATTAAGAATCAGGGCAGCGAAGCTTTGACATGGGAATGGAAAGCCTATTGTCCAAAAATGCAACAAAAAGAGCATACATTATTTTTTAAGTACTATTGGGCATATTATACATCAAATTATTTTTTGTGCATGTATTACTATCAGGTTTTTGAATATGAGATTTTTTATTGACATGAAAAAGGTTTAAAAAGTATTATTTTAAGCACTTTAAAACAGCATTGAATGCAATGTGGTTATTTGTACACTAGAGGGAGTGATGAAATGGATATATTTATGTATGTATTTTATATGTTTTAATTATTGAGTTTTAAATAAAAGTTTTTAACTTATGAATTAATTATAGTTATGAATTGTAGTAGGAAATGATGTTTTAGCAAGGTATTAATTTAAAATAAAGTTTGTTTTTAAAAATAAAACAGCACGTTGACAAAGGCAGTAGTTAAATGGGATAAATTTAACAAGGAAGTAATGATGATTTTTTATTGTATTTATGAGCTCTAATTATTCAATTAGCAAATGTATTTAAGTTGAAGGGGAAGAATATGCATTATTCATTTGCATCTGAGGAAGTGAGTTCAAACGAAAACGCAGGTGTGGAGACATAGCGTTTATGTTTTTTGTTACTGGAGCTGTTCTGTGGATTTTCGTGCTGACTGTACTGTGGTGTTTTCGTCATTAAAACTGTGAAAAGAAGAGGAGCCATGTCTGTTTACTCCACTGGTACTTTTTGTTTTAATTGTGACTTTTTCGAGTGCTAGCCTCCATTGTTGTCTAATCTGGCAACATCCCAGGCTGCATTCTACATGAACTACAGAATGAACTGGCACCCCACCTAAACACCATGTTCAATCATAGCCTCAACTCAGGCTGAATGGGGCACAGCAACGGTTATCCCATTCCACAAAGGGGAGACACCACGGACCCTGGGAACTACCGCCCCATTAGCCTAATGAGCCTGGTCTGCAAGGCCATGGAATATATCATCATGGAACATATAAACAAAGACATTGGTAACTCCAAACTCTGGACCCCACCCAGTTTGGGTTTGTAAAAGGCAGATCATGTCTCCTAAACCTGGTAGACTTCTTTGAAGCAGTCACCAAAGCTGTAGATGAGGGTAAGGTGGTTCACACAGCCTATCTTGATCTCACCATGGCTTTTGACACCATCCCCCACTCTGAAATTATAGATAAACTCACTAAACTAGGTATAAATCCCTATGTCACAAGATGGGTTGCCAACTGGATCACTGACAGAACCCACACTGTGAAAGTAGCAGACTCTAAATCTGACTTCAGACCAGTGACAAGTGGAGTACCACAGGGTTCAGTCCTGGGTCCTCTCCTGCTTGGTATCTACTTTTCTGAAGCACAAGCTAACACAGAAGGTCTTTGGCTAATGAAGTTCACAGATGACTGCAAACTAGGAGCCATAATCAAAACTCCTAATGATGTGGACATCCTACAAAATGGCCTCACTGAGACAGATGCCTGTTGTCAAAGCCATGGCCTCAAGCTCAATGCCAAAAAGTGCATTGTCATCCCCTTTGGTAAAAACTCCATACTCATGAGCTGGTAGTCTACTTAACACTGAAAGTGTGATAAGAGACCTCGGGACACAGGTGGACAGTAGTCTCTCCGCTGATAATCACATCGCCACAGTAGTCAGGAAATCCTTCTACGTGGCACAAAAGGTTTCTCATCTAGGAAAAAAGAGGTCATTGTTACCCTCTACTCGTCACTCATTAGACCCATTATAGAGTACAACACCCCTTTTAGTATGTACCTCACAAGACATCTACAACAACAACTGGAGTTTCTGCAGAAATACCTCACAAAGAGGATTACCAGCCTCAAACAGATACCCTACGCAGACCGTCTCAAAAAAACTCCAGCTTTACTCCGTCGCATACCGGTTACTCAGAGGCGATCTCTGCCTAACATACAAAGCTATGTCAAATCCAGAGCTGTTGGACATGCACCACTTAAAGAAATCCCAATCCCTCTGAGCTACACGCTCTAGGGACCTAATCCTTGTCACCACAATAAACAGAACATGCTGGAGGGATAGAGTCCTGTCCCATACTCTGGAACAAACTACCTATCTATATCAAACAAAGCTCCTCATTAGCACTCTTCAAGAAAAATCTTGATGATTGGATGGGAAATAGGAAATTCACCCTGGGGATCACTTCTGGGGGTCTGCTTGACAGGGGCACAGGAAAATAATTTTCTTGCGTGGCAAAAGCCAGGGTACCTTTTTGGCTAGGCTTATATAGGCCCTAGGGCCAATAGCCTAGTACCTACTTATGAACAAAACCAGTTAGACCCCTTAAATTTAATAGTAGATGTAACTCTAGCCATAGTCCTATAACTCAGACTCTAAAATTTAAACCTAAATCTCTTTGCAGTTGTAACTGGTGTGTCACTACAGATTTAACAGAAAGAGATTTGACAAACAGCTCTTTCATTCAATGTGCTATTTGAGTAAGATAAATATGACCAGATGGACTTAATGAACTGACAAATGGTGAGATTGTCTCTAGTTAACTGTTCCACTTTTGCTGACAGTTACATTTCTGTTTATAAAAATGATCACTGATGATTATTCAAGACCATGTTTTGGGAAAAACTGAAAATACTCATGGACTTTCTTAAACAATAAATTAATAAAAAGAACATATTAAACATACTGTGTAAGGATTTAGAGAAACATGAAAGGTTATGGAACAGAAGATAAGTACATATCATACCCTTTTGCATATGATCAAAAACTAAAAATTTATTTTGTCCATAGTAGGCTTTAGAGACTCACATATGCACACCCACGCATGCATGCACACTCTCAAAACAATTCTTTGCGTAAAATACTTTAGTTATTTATTTTATTTTTAGTTTTGTTAACCAG